>NC_091242.1:11303065-11360565 GCF_040958095.1 Procambarus clarkii | reverse complement strand
CAATGATGTGGCGATGTTCTCCACTATGGGGCTATCCCATTTGGACTGATTGCAGTCATTTGGAAAAGTCGGTCGAGGATGAGAGTTGACGAGAGTGTCCCACTGATCGGCTCCTTCCGCGAATTTGGGATCATGAATCCCAATGGAGTCTCTTAGGTGTTCCGGTAGTATTTCCTTAACTAATTCACCTGTTGCACTGGTCGAGGATAAAAATGCTGGCAATGCTAACTGTGTTGCCTTGCGAATACCTATTCCCCCGAGTCTAACTGGGAGCGTTGCTTGGTCCCATTGGTCATCTTGCAGGGAGAGGTTTAACACTTTCACGGTTATTGACCTTAGGAGTGTGTCATATTCTGTTAATTTTGGGCTGTCAAAGGAGGGAGCACACCTTAGGAAATAGGTCCGTCTGGGCAAAGCCAGGCACCTTGTGAGAAGGTACAAAGCATCGTGGGCGTCTAAAGCCCCTTTTCTTCCCTCCATCCTCCTCAGGTCGTTCAGCTTTTCTTCGAGGACTACCTCAATGGCGCTCGAGCCCAGAGGTGCCCCTAGCAGCACACTGTCAATGGGAGCGATCACTTGGGCTCCTGGCAATATGGTTCGCACTGCATCTATGGTTGGTTGGCTAGATGAGATGATTTCACACTTTAATGGGTTTAGGGTGAGTCCTAACTCCTCTCCCTTAGATTTCACCAGCTGTAGATCTTCTAGCAGGGACTCCTGTGTCCCTGCCAGGGTGCCATCGTCCAGGAACCAGATGTTGAGTTCGCTGGTCAACCTGCTTGTGACCTCTTTAACAGCCATGCAAAAAAGAAAAGGGGCAAGTGGGTCTCCCTGCTGGACACTTTCTGCAGAAACAACTTCATGTTCCCCAAACAGCAGCGTCGATTCCCTACTGTACCCTGCTGAAACGAAGGGGAGTAGAGAAGGAAAGCTTGTTCGAACTGCTTCCAGTACCACATCCCTTTTTACTTGGTTGAAGGCATTTTTAAAGTCTAATTTAATTAATGCCTTATTTTCTGGGAGGTGCTTGATATAGGCTCGTGCTGCATGAGCTGCTGCTTCACAGCCATGGGGGACACCAAAACCTAGTTGATGGGGTCGAAGCATCGTCGCAGCGTCTATGCTAATTTTTCTGACAGCTGCCCTAGCAACAAGGCGCCGAAGTGTGTTACCCACGGCAATGGGTCTGACTCCACCATCTTTCTTCTTGAGGGCACAAAGGGATGCTCCAAAGAAAAAGGGTTTAATTGTATCTGGGATCAACCCAGAGAGGCAGTCGTTGACAAACTTCGTGACCTCTGACAATAGTGTCCCGGCAACTTCTCCGAGAACTGGGTTTACCATCTCCTTGAGGTGCTGAGGTCTTACTCCAGTGTATCCCCCTGCCGAGCCTGGCGGAAATGACATGATGGCTTTGTATACCTCTGACGCTTGGAGGAATAGAGGTCCCATGTCTGGGACATTTAAATGTGTCCTGAGCAGTGGGTTCCCATGGTACTCTAGGAGGGTGCTTCTCTCTCAGCGAGTTGGCGGTAGCGGTATTTCTAGGGGCGATTGTGTCTTCGCTGGTAAGTAACCTAATTGTCCCTACTGTGTTGCCCTCTTCAATTTTTTTGGTCACTTGTGTTCCTAGTTTAAAATTGTCATTGGAACTCTTGGGTCTGCCACGACGGTTTTGGCGTTGAGGAGGGATGGGGATCAAGTTGTCAGCTCTGGGGAAATTATTTATTGCCCTAGTGACTGATGAGGCTAGCGACTTGCCTCCTCTTGCAGGTACGCCTAAGCAAATATTGCCAAACAGGAGCAAATTATGCCATGCTTTGATGGTGGACACGGCATTAAGATTTTCAGACCGTTCATTTACTTTCCTTAAAAGGTCTGTATATTTCCCTGCTGCAAATGGGCGCGCTGCTTTAGGAATGTGGGGAAGAGTTCTGGTGGTGGATGCTTTGATGGCCCCCAGGAGGTCATCTGATGACATGAAGTTTGCTGGGATGTGTGGGGGTGCCGGGGGGATGTGTGGGGGTGCCGGGGGGACCTGTGGGGCTTCTCTCTCTACAGGTTCCGTCCATGAACCCTCACAGCCGTTGTGTTGACGTAGGGTTCCATCGTTTCTAAGGCTGTGTGATTCGTCACACACCCGACACGTTCCTCTGAATCTGGGTCCTCTGGTTGCACGTCTGGGTGCACTGTTCCCAGGACCCTGTTCTTGGCTGAGGGGTTCCTGGTTAGTTGGTGGAGTCCCCTCCATCCCCCGGGCGGCCGGCGTGGGAGGGATGACAGGGGTGGTGGCGGCAGGGGTGGACACGGGTGGTGGCAGGAGGGGTGGCTAGCTGTCCCCCACACTCACCACTCCTATGAATACTTGTGTCTCCCTCCCTTTTGGGAGGAACCTGAATGCCTGCTGTGACCTGTGCCATATCTGGGTGCATGGAGGGTAGCACATCCCTGCCACAAGCACTGTGTGGGCGGTGAATAGGTGGGTGGGAGACACCCAGGCGCAGGGTGGGCTGGGTGGTGGGATGGCAGGAGGTACTGTGGTGCGGTCAGGCCGGCGGGCGGGGAGGAGGTGGGGGTTGACCGGGCCTCGCTCAGCTTGAGGGGGGTCTGGGTGACACTTAAACACTGGTATAATTTTCTTGCATATCACTGCACAATGGTGAATGAATCATACACTTGTAATTTCCACTGTGAGCTCTATTAGCTCTGACCATGATTGCTGATTTTTATTTTCATTTATATATATATATATATATATATATATATATATATATATATATATATATATATATATATATATATATATATATATATATATATATATATATATATGTCGTACCTAATAGCCAGAACGCACTTCTCAGCCTACTATTCAAGGCCCGATTCGCCTAATAAGCCAAGTTTTCATGAATTAATGTTTTTTCGTCTACCTAACCTACCTAACCTAACCTAACCTAGCTTTTTTTGGCTACCTAACCTAACCTTACCTATAAATATAGGTTAGGTTAGGTTAGGTAGGGTTGGTTAGGTTCGGTCATATATCTACGTTAATTTTAACTCCAATAAAAAAAATTGACCTCATACATAGAGAAAAGGGTTGCTTTATCATTTCATAAGAAAAAAATTATAGTAAATATATTAATTCAGGAAAACTTGGCTTATTAGGCAAATCGGGCCTTGAATAGTAGGCTGAGAAGTGAGTTCTGGCTACTAGGTACGACATATATATATATATATATATATATATATATATATATATATATATATATATATATATATATATTTATATATATATATATATTTATATATATATATATATATATATATATATATATATATATATATATATATATATATTTATATATATATATATAAATATAAATATATATATATATATATATATATATATATATATATATATATATATATATATATATATATATGCTAGAAAAATATATATGCTAGATATATATATGTTAGAAAAAGCCCTTAACCTCTCTCTCGATGACCTACAGTGGAAACAAGCTTCTCTTCCCGTAAGACTTGGGGGCCTCGGAGTTCGAACAGCAACGCAAATCGCTGTTCCAGCCTTCCTGTCCTCCTTATCAGCATCCGACGACCTTGTGAAGGAAATTCTACCTGCCCACTTACATCAGCTGGCAGGTGTGCATGATCCCAATTTTACACGCTGTGCCACAGAGTGGGCCTCTCGTGCAGGCCAATCACCTCAACCACCATCCCCAAAAGCCCACAAGCAATCCAGCTGGGATGGTCCCATTGTAGACCAAGTTGCTGCAGAGTGCCTGGGTGCTGCAACAACACAACACGACATTGCTCGCCTCACAGCAGTAGCAGCACCACATGCAGGGGATTTCCTGTTAGCAACCCCAATGTCGGCAACTGGCACGCGTCTCACACCACACGCCCTCCGAATTGCTGTGGCCCTCCGCCTTGCTGCCCCAATCCACACCAGATGTAGGTGTATTTGCGGCGAGGTGGTGGCTGACAGGTACGGCCAC
Source organism: Procambarus clarkii (assembly GCF_040958095.1). Classification (NCBI taxonomy): domain Eukaryota; kingdom Metazoa; phylum Arthropoda; class Malacostraca; order Decapoda; family Cambaridae; genus Procambarus; species Procambarus clarkii. The sequence continues at coordinate 11,356,546 of NC_091242.1, read as the reverse complement.
CATTACCTACTCTGCCAAAGCACAGGGGGATGGCACTCGAGGCACAGTGAAGTTAACGACATCATCAAGAGGAGCCTCACCACAGCTGGATGCCCAGCTGAAAGAGAGCCCCGTTACCTAACGCCCCGTAACTCTGATGCTCTTATTGGTCGCCCGGATGGTATCACAGTGAACCCCTGGAAGAATGGCAAGCAGTTGGTATGGGACTACACGTGCGTATAAACCCTGGCTAACACCTACATTAACCTCAGTGTTGCACAACCAGGTGGCGCTGCCACCCACAGGGAAGCAGCCAAATCCCGTAAGTATAGAGAACTGGATCACCACTACAATTTTGTCCCCATTGCTTCTGAGACACTCGGCGCCTGGGGTAAAAGTGCTACCAGTTTTTTGAAGGAACTGGGTTCTAGGCTCATTGAAACAACAAGGGACCCGAGAGCTGCAAGCTTTCTTTTCCAGCGCCTCAGTGTGGCGATACAGAGGGGAAATGCGCACTGCATCCAGGGTTCCTGCCCGCCATCTGAGGAGCTGGAGGAACTCGACAACCTATGACAACCATCTTTGTAACCCATATGTAACTCCTTTTTTGTAACAAAGTTCAAATAAAGTAAATATATATGTGTACATACAAAAGAATGGGGGTGGTAGGAGAAGATAATATTAGTGTTCAGTGAGAAACCACAAGGTCTCCTCTGAATACTTTTTATTTTCTTCTCCGAGGCTATGGGTCCCCACATTGGCACCAGAGGTGGTACCCTCACAAACTTAAAAAAAAAAAAAAAAAAAAAAAAAAAATATATATATATATATATATATATATATATATATATATATATATATATATATATATATATATAATATATATATATATATATAAATATATATATATAAATATATATATATATATATATATATATATATATATATATATATATATATATAAATATATATATATAAATGTCGTACCTAGTAGCCAGAATGCACTTCTCAGCCTACTATGCAAGGCTCGATTTGCCTAATAAGCCAAGTTTTCATGAATTAATATATTTTCTCAATTGTTTTTCTTATGATATGATAAAGCTACCCATATCATTATGTATGAGATCAATTTTTGTTTATTGGAGTTAAAATTAACTTAGATATATGACCGAACCTAGCCAACCCTACCTAACCTAACCTAACCTATCTTTATAGGTTAGGTTAGGTTAGGTAGCCGAAAAAGTTAGGTTAGGTTAGGTTAGGTAGGTTAGGTAGTCGAAAAACAATTAATTCATGAAAACTTGGCTTATTAGGCAAATCGGGCCTTGCATAGTAGACTGAGAAGTGCGTTCTGGCTACTAGGTACGACATAAATATATATATATATAAATATATATATATATATATATATATATATAAATATATATATATATATATATAAATATATATATATATATATATATATATATATATATATATATATATATATAAATATATATAAGTATATATAAATATATATATATATATATATATATATATATATATATATATATATACATATATATATAAATATATATATATATAAATATATATATATAAATATATATATATATATAAATATATATATATATATATATATATATATATATATATATATTATTAAATATGACCGAAAACGAATATTTTCGGTCATATTTAATGACCGAATATTTTCGGTCATATTTAATAATATATGTCTACAGGAAAGACTGCTACCAAAATATACTAATATATATAACTGAAAACTCACACCCCAGAAGTGACTCGAACCCATACTCCCAGATGCCACGCAACTGGTATGTACAAGACGCCTTAATCCACTTGACCATCACGACCGGACAAAATGAGGTGATAGCCGAGGCTATTTGAACCACCCCACCGCCGGCACTCGGATAGTAATCTTGGGCATAGCATTTTACCAAATCACCTCATTCTTTGGGGCACACGTGAGGAACACAAATGCGAACAAGCCTGAATGGTCCCCAGGACAATATGCAACTGAAAACTCACACCCCAGAAGTGACTCGAACCCATACTCCCAGATGCCACGCAACTGGTATGTACAAGACGCCTTAATCCACTTGACCATCACGACCGGACAAAATGAGGTGATAGCCGAGGCTATTTGAACCACCCCACCGCCGGCACTCGGATAGTAATCTTGGGCATAGCATTTTACCAAATCACCTCATTCTTTGGGGCACACGTGAGGAACACAAATGCGAACAAGCCTGAATGGTCCCCAGGACAATATGCAACTGAAAACTCACACCCCAGAAGTGACTCGAACCCATACTCCCAGATGCCACGCAACTGGTATGTACAAGACGCCTTAATCCACTTGACCATCACGACCGGACAAAATGAGGTGATAGCCGAGGCTATTTGAACCACCCCACCGCCGGCACTCGGATAGTAATCTTGGGCATAGCATTTTACCAAATCACCTCATTCTTTGGGGCACACGTGAGGAACACAAATGCGAACAAGCCTGAATGGTCCCCAGGACAATATGCAACTGAAAACTCACACCCCAGAAGTGACTCGAACCCATACTCCCAGATGCCACGCAACTGGTATGTACAAGACGCCTTAATCCACTTGACCATCACGACCGGACAAAATGAGGTGATAGCCGAGGCTATTTGAACCACCCCACCGCCGGCACTCGGATAGTAATCTTGGGCATAGCATTTTACCAAATCACCTCATTCTTTGGGGCACACGTGAGGAACACAAATGCGAACAAGCCTGAATGGTCCCCAGGACAATATGCAACTGAAAACTCACACCCCAGAAGTGACTCAAACCCATACTCCCAGATGCCACGCAACTGGTATGTACAAGACGCCTTAATCGACTTGACCATCACGACCGGACAAAATGAGGTGATAGCCGAGGCTATTTGAACCACCTCACCGCCGGCACTCGGATAGTAATCTTGGGCATATCATTTTACCAAATCACCTCATTCTTTGGGGCACACGTGAGGAACACAAATGCGAACAAGCCTGAATGGTCCCCAGGACAATATGCAACTGAAAACTCACACCCCAGAAGTGACTCGAACCCATACTCCCAGATGCCACGCAACTGGTATGTACAAGACGCCTTAATCCACTTGACCATCACGACCGGACAAAATGAGGTGATAGCCGAGGCTATTTGAACCACCCCACTGCCGGCACTCGGATAGTAATCTTGGGCATAGCATTTTACCAAATCACCTCATTCTTTGGGGCACACGTGAGGAACACAAATGCGAACAAGCCTGAATGGTCCCCAGGACAATATGCAACTGAAAACTCACACCCCAGAAGTGACTCGAACTAATACTCCCAGATACCACGCAACTGGTATGTACAAGACGCCTTAATCCACTTGACCATCACGACCGGACAAAATGAGGTGATAGCCGAGGCTATTTGAACCACCCCACCGCCGGCACTCGGATAGTAATCTTGGGCATAGCATTTTACCAAATCACCTCATTCTTTGGGGCACACGTGAGGAACACAAATGCGAACAAGCCTGAATGGTCCCCAGGACAATATGCAACTGAAAACTCACACCCCAGAAGTGACTCGAACCCATACTCCCAGATGCCACGCAACTGGTATGTACAAGACGCCTTAATCCACTTGACCATCACGACCGGACAAAATGAGGTGATAGCCGAGGCTATTTGAACCACCCCACCGCCGGCACTCGGATAGTGATCTTGGGCATAGCATTTTACCAAATCACCTCATTCTTTGGGGCACACGTGAGGAACACAAATGCGAACAAGCCTGAATGGTCCCCAGGACAATATGCAACTGAAAACTCACACCCCAGAAGTGACTCGAACCCATACTCCCAGATGCCACGCAACTGGTATGTACAAGACGCCTTAATCCACTTGACCATCACGACCGGACAAAATGAGGTGATAGCCGAGGCTATTTGAACCACCCCACCGCCGGCACTCGGATAGTAATCTTGGGCATAGCATTTTACCAAATCACCTCATTCTTTGGGGCACACGTGAGGAACACAAATGCGAACAAGCCTGAATGGTCCCCAGGACAATATGCAACTGAAAACTCACACCCCAGAAGTGACTCGAACCCATACTCCCAGATGCCACGCAACTGGTATGTACAAGATGCCTTAATCCACTTGACCATCACGACCGGACAAAATGAGGTGATAGCCGAGGCTATTTGAACCACCCCACCGCCGGCACTCGGATAGTAATCTTGGGCATAGCATTTTACCAAATCACCTCATTCTTTGGGGCACACGTGAGGAACACAAATGCGAACAAGCCTGAATGGTCCCCAGGACAATATGCAACTGAAAACTCACACCCCAGAAGTGACTCGAACCCATACTCCCAGATGCCACACAACTGGTATGTACAAGACGCCTTAATCCACTTGACCATCACAACCGGACAAAATGAGGTGATAGCCGAGGCTATTTGAACCACCTCACCGCCGGCACTCGGATAGTAATCTTGGGCATAGCATTTTACCAAATCACCTCATTCTTTGGGGCACACGTGAGGAACACAAATGCGAACAAGCCTGAATGGTCCCCAGGACAATATGCAACTGAAAACTCACACCCCAGAAGTGACTCGAACCCATACTCCCAGATGCCACGCAACTGGTATGTACAAGACGCCTTAATCCACTTGACCATCACGACCGGACAAAATGAGGTAATAGCCGAGGCTATTTGAACCACCCCACTGCCGGCACTCGGATAGTAATCTTAGGCATAGCATTTTACCAAATCACCTCATTCTTTGGGGCACACGTGAGGAACACAAATGCGAACAAGCCTGAATGGTCCCCAGGACAATATGCAACTGAAAACTCACACCCCAGAAGTGACTCGAACTAATACTCCCAGATGCCACGCAACTGGTATGTACAAGACGCCTTAATCCACTTGACCATCACGACCGGACAAAATGAGGTGATAGCCGAGGCTATTTGAACCACCCCACCGCCGGCACTCGGATAGTAATCTTGGGCATAGCATTTTACCAAATCACCTCATTCTTTGGGGCACACGTGAGGAACACAAATGCGAACAAGCCTGAATGGTCCCCAGGACAATATGCAACTGAAAACTCACACCCCAGAAGTGACTCGAACCCATACTCCCAGATGCCACGCAACTGGTATGTACTGTTACCTATCGTACGTTACGGCTCGTGACTCTACAGCAGCCAAACTTTAATTACGTCTAGGGATACGACACAACTGCTGTTCTCAATAGCGAATCACCAGTATAACCCCTTAATAAGTAATGAGCATAATAATAATTCTTCTTTAGGACTGAAGAATAGAGACAATAATATTATATATATGTATTAAATAAATCTCAATAGCAAACAGATGATTATATGGTCACAATATATCACATTAAAAATATCACTGTATCTTCCAGACATTAAATTACAATTATAATATATATGGCTATGACAGAACAAAAAATATAACTTAACTCCAAGATGTTATCTCTCTGGTTCCCGTTCAGCTACTGAATAACAAAACGCGAGAGTCAAAAAACATTGCCTTGCCCCGCGAACAATTTGCCAAAGTTACAATATTATTTATTTCAACAATGGAGCAATACATTGTGACAAGAGTAATCTTAAACTAACTTAATGAATAATTAATACATATTGATATACAAAAACAAAGCAATTGTTTCTTTACATAGTAATTAAAATATGCATACAGAAGGGAATAATGGCATGCACCCCAGCAACGGACGATCCCACGACACTTTGCCAGATACAGTTCACTCAATTATTATTCACCTCTGTTACCCACTTATGATCACATATAAATCATTAGTTCCCGTGGGAAAACTGATCACACAAAGAAATAAAACAATCATTCCCACGATACGTTGGGCCTAACGCCAACACTGTAACATGAATGTGCATTTGCATAGACATATAAGTATAACAATATACATGCTTGTAATTTATACACAATTATAAATGTACATATTAATATATTTACTTACGTATCTTATAAGGGTACGTAACACTTCCACCTCCAAGAAAAAAAATGCAATGGATTGAAGATCAATGGCATTTTTTCCGAAGTAAAAATGTTAAGTAAAAAGAAACATTTCATTTATGGTACATCAAAACTTCTTGACAAAGCATCAGCAATAACATTTTGTCTGCCTGGAATATGTTTGATTTCTACATTAAATTCCTGCAAAAACAATGACCAGCGCAGAATTCGTTGGTTCTTGACTTTCATCATATTTATAAAGATAAGGGGGTTGTGGTCTGTAAATACTAACACTTTATTTCCTGATAAGTAAATCTCAAACTTCTTGATTGACAATATAAGACCCAACGCCTCCTTTTCTACCACGGAATAATTTCTCTGAGCTGCATTAAATTTTCTAGAATAGTAATACACAGGATGCTCAATCTGGTCTAAACCAACTTGAATAAGCACAGCACCTATTCCAACATCTGACGCATCAATGTGTAATATAAATGGTTTATCAAATTGGGGACTAGCAAGAATAGGTGAGGTGGACAATATGCCCTTTAGGTTCTGAAAAGCATTCTGACAATCTTGTGTCCACTGAAACTTTACTTGCTTGCGTAACAAGTTTGTCAAAGGAGCAGCTACTGTTGAAAAATTTCTACAATAACGCCTATAGTATGCACACATACCAATAAACCGTTGGACTCCTTTCTTATTGGTCAACACTGGGTAGTCCACAATGGCTTGAAACTTATCTTGTAAGGGGATAATCTTACCTTGTCCTACCTCGTGTCCAAGATAAGTTATCGTACCTCTTGCCCAACTACACTTATTCATATTTATGGTTAACTTTGCGTTTTTCAACACTGTAAACAAGTTCTTAAGGCCTAAGAGATGATCGGCCCAATTCTTACTGTACAAAACAATGTCATCAAGGTAGGCCCTACAATCTGGCACATCCTTGAGTAAGAAATTCATGAGTCTTTGAAAAGTAGCAGGTGCATTTCTCAACCCGAATGGCATGACATTAAATTCATATGCACCATCAGGTGTAACAAAAGCAGTAACCTCTCTAGCATACTCTGTTAATGGAATTTGATAATACCCTTTTGACAAATCAAGCTTACTTACATATTCGGCATGACCTATGGACTCTATACATTCTTCCAACAAGGGTAAAGGAAAAACGTCCACTGTAGTGTTCTTGTTCAGTTTCCTGTAATCCACGCACAATCTCCAGGTTCCATCTGGTTTTGGCACTAACAAACACGGAGAGCTCCAAGTACTTTGACTTGGCCGAATGAAATCATGCTGGAGCAGATATTCCACTTCTGCTTGTATAATTTTCCTCTTTTCGGGATTCACTCGGTACGGATGTTGTCGAATGGGGGTGCTGTCCAGGAGCTGAATGTCGTGTGTGATGAGGTGGGTCTGGGTAGGAACCTCCCCAAACAGAGATGTATGGTTGTCCAGCAGAACCTGGAACTCATCACGTTGTTCCTCCTGTAAATGACATAGCATCTCCCTGCCATTGGAACTGGAACTGAGAAGTGGGATATTAACATCATGTCTCTCACTACAATTATCCTCAGGTGGTAACTCTTCCCGACTAAAACAAGCTACTACACCAGGTCCAACATAAGCTTTTAATCTGTTAATGTGCACAGTCATTTGGGGTTCTGAAAGATTAGGGTTAATTAGTTTATAAGTTAGGTCTCCCACCTTGTCTACCACTTGGTAGGGTCCTGCGAACTTATGGGACATGGAAGTCCCCATACGAGGTTTCAACACCAACACCAAATCTCCGACATCAAACGACCTTAGCTTAGCTTTGAACTTCTTGTCATATCTTACTTTCATGGCTTGTTGAGTCCTTCTCAGATGTTCTTTCGCCAACTCACGAGCCCGACACAACTTTGCCTTGACCTCACTCAAGTACAATCCACTCTGATGAACAGAGACATCTCCCAACAACTTTTCTTGTAGCATTTTAAGAGGACCTCTTACTTGGTGACCAAACACTAGTTCAAAGGGTGAACAGCCCAATGACTCTTGTAGCCCTTCTCTAGCAGCAAACAACACAAAGGGGAGATTCTCATCCCAGTTACGTGGATGAGTTTCTCCGGTTGTCTTCAGCATTTGTTTCAAAGTCTGGTGGAAACGTTCAAGTCCACCTTGGCTTTGGGGATGATATGGACTGGATAATTTGTGCCGAATCCCTCGGGATTCGCAAAAAGTTCTGAAAACTTTAGAAACAAAATTTCCCCCATTATCACTCTGAATAACTCTAGGCATTCCAAACAACGAAAAGAATCTTTCAAGACACTTGATGAGATTATGAGCCTTGGTATTCCGCAGAGCATAAGCTTCAGGAAATCTAGTAGTCATACACATGAGAGTGAACAAAAACATGTTACCCGATTTAGTCTTAGGTAAAGGACCCACACAATCAATTACAACATGAGTAAATGGTTCATCAGGAACTACAATAGGTTGCAATGGTGCTCTAGGTACAGATTGATTTGGTTTACCAACAATTTGACAGGGTATACAGTTATGACAATATCTGACCACGTCTTTCTTTAACTTTGGCCAGAAAAAATATTTACTTATCTTATGGTACATATTCGTGATACCTTGATGACCTCCCATGGGGTCATCATGTGCAGCCTGCAGGACCTGCCTACGATAATCATTGGGGACAACGAGTTGGGTTCTAATCTCACAATCCCCTGAAGAGGGAGTTCCCTTGGGTCTCCACCTTCTCATCAGAAGTCGATCCTTGAAGAAGAAACCCGTCCCTTCCTCCAATGCATCAATATTATCAGGAGCCTCAGAAATACACTTACTTAAACTAGGATCAGTAGTCTGTACAACACTTAAGGGCAATGACTCAGACTCAGCAGCGAGCGGGCAAGAACCTAGTAGCTTGATCTCTTTTCCCGATTGATCAGAATAAAATGGAGTCATAGCTACTTCGGCCTCACTCTCGACAACTGGCGCACTGGAGACAAGCGGGCAAGGTACAGATAGTTCAGCCTCCTCACCTTCACTTTCCTTGTGATTTAGGTTCGGCGGGGCTTCTACTACGACCTCACTCTCATCATCCAGTCGAGTCATAAAAGAATCCTCAAGATCCACCTCCCACTCCTTTACTGAAGGGGTCCTGGTCTTTGGAACAGCAACCTCAGTGAAGACAGGATTACTCTCACCTGTTTTTCCCATTGATCTAGTAACAACACAAGCAGGGTAAATAATATCATCATCTGCTACTGGTTGAGCTAATACATTATGGGGTTTAGTTAACATGATGGGACACTTGGGCCCTACAACCATTTGGTTGCCAAAATCATTACCTAGAATAATGTCTACCCCAGGAATGGGCAGTTGTTTACTTACACCAACATTACACCATCCTGAAGTATATTTAGAATCAAGGTTAACTTGCAATAAGGACACTGGTTGCACACTTCCGGCAATACCTTGGAGAAGCACAACTTCACCCAGATCTCGGGTGTCAACATCATCAAGTACCTTCTGGGTAATAAGAGACTGTGAAGCTCCAGTATCACGGAGTAATTGAACAGTCTTATGTCTACCATTATTACATAATAAGGTACCTGTGGAAATATAGGGTTTGAATTCAGCCATCCAATTGGGACTGACTGTAATACATGAAGAATTAATAGGTTGCACTCCTTTACTCATAATAAGACCAGTTGGTCGTAGTTCAGGATGCAAACTAAAACATGAAGAAATCACATGCCCCCTTCTCTTACAATGGGTACAATGTTTGACAGTGGACACACTGGTAGAACCAACTGCCGGTTTAGAATTAGCATTACTAGGCTTAGATGATCCTGGCAATGGAGTAACCATCTTAGGGTTAGTAAGAGAAGAGTTCACGGGAGTAACTGTCGCACCAGGAGGAGACTTATACTGATAAGGAGTACGGTGAGCATTAAAATTTACTCTACGACTAGACTTAGGTGAAGTGGCCGTAAACGGGGCCTTAGTCAGCAACTCATGCTCATCCGCGAGCTTTGACAGCTCATAAATATCTGTTACATTCTTTTGTTCTGCCATGAAAGTAGACAACTGGTCTGGAAGACATGACAATACTTCTTCCATTATAAGAAGATTCTTTAGAGCATCAAAATCAGTGACTGCAAGTGACTTTAACCATCTGTTGCAAAAATTCGTCTTCTGATGAGTAAAATCTGCTATTGTCTGATCCCTGATTCTCCTTAGGTTTCTGAACTTTTGCCTGTGTGCCTCTGGATTTAGCTGGTACGCATTTAGGATGCTTTTCTTTACAAAATCATAATCAAAACTATGAGAGTCAGGTAGGGATGTGAAAACCTCCTGACTACGCCCCTTAAATTGAGACTGCATAATGGCTACCCACTGATCCCTTGGCCAGTTCATACTGATGGCAATTTTATAAAAATGTGCAAAGAAAACCTCAGGATCTTCCTCATTGAACTTGGGCAACTCTATATACTTATTCATCCTGATGGGATTATTATCACTATTTGTTGAAACATTACTAGTATTTCCATGCCCAGCTGCCATACGCTGTGATTCAAGCCTGAAGTTAGTGTCAGCCATTTGTTGTTGAATCTCTAATTGTTGCTTCTTTGTGGCTTCTATTTGCAACTGTGCCGCAATTTCTAAACGCCTAGTCTCCAGCTCCCTTTGCTGAACTTCCGCCTCTAATATTTTCTGTTCCTTTTGAGCTTCAAGCTTAGCATGGGCTATTTGCGCTTCTAACTCAAGACGCTTTAACGTCATCTGATCACTCGACTCCTCTCTTAACTCCTCTAGAATTTCTTCCTCTAACTCCCCATTCTCAACAAAATGCGTCACAATGACTTTCAATATTTGGGCTTTAACCATTCTATTGCTGGCGGTCAAATCCAACTGATTTGCCATTTGTATTAACTCAGTCTTTTTAAGGTTCTGAATCCCTTCAAAGTCTGGTTGAGCCACCAACGCTGCAACTTTCTCCTCCATCGTTACTAACACTTGGCACTTGATTCACAAAAATAATTAAAACAATGGCACTGCACTACACTTCACTGTAAAATTGTCACCACACTGAAAATTCGCTTGGCCTCACTGCACAAACAAAATATATAGGATGACTTACCTCAAAATCGTGAAACGTTGTTACTTGACACACAGGAAGGCTTGCTTGGCACATGGAATAGTTCTTAAGAAACACACAGAGACACTTGACACACTGGTACCTAGGAAGGCAAGGTTAGATTAGCATAGTTAAGTTAAAGTGGGAACGATATTTCCCGGACAGGCCCCCATAACTCTTTGTTACCTATCGTACGTTACGGCTCGTGACTCTACAGCAGCCAAACTTTAATTACGTCTAGGGATACGACACAACTGCTGTTCTCAATAGCGAATCACCAGTATAACCCCTTAATAAGTAATGAGCACAATAATAATTCTTCTTTAGGACTGAAGAATAGAGACAATAATATTATATATATGTATTAAATAAATCTCAATAGCAAACAGATGATTATATGGTCACAATATATCACATTAAAAATATCACTGTATCTTCCAGACATTAAATTACAATTATAATATATATGGCTATGACAGAACAAAAAATATAACTTAACTCCAAGATGTTATCTCTCTGGTTCCCGTTCAGCTACTGAATAACAAAACGCGAGAGTCAAAAAACATTGCCTTGCCCCGCGAACAATTTGCCAAAGTTACAATATTATTTATTTCAACAATGGAGCAATACATTGTGACAAGAGTAATCTTAAACTAACTTAATGAATAATTAATACATATTGATATACAAAAACAAAGCAATTACAATTATAATATATATGGCTATGACAGAACAAAATGAATGACTTAACTCCAAGATGTTATCTCCCTGGTTCCCGTTCAGTTACTGAATAACAAAACGCGAGAGTCAAAAAACATTGCCTTGCCCCGCGAACAATTTGCCAAAGTTACAATATTATTTATTTCAACAATGGAGCAATACATTGTGACAAGAGTAATCTTAAACTAACTTAATGAATAATTAATACATATTGATATACAAAAACAAAGCAATTGTTTCTTTACATAGTAATTAAAATATGCATACAGAAGGGAATAATGGCATGCACCCCAGCAACGGACGATCCCACGACACTTTGCCAGATACAGTTCACTCAATTATTATTCACCTCTGTTACCCACTTATGATCACATATAAATCATTAGTTCCCGTGGGAAAACTGATCACACAAAGAAATAAAACAATCATTCCCACGATACGTTGGGCCTAACGCCAACACTGTAACATGAATGTGCATTTGCATAGACATATAAGTATAACAATATACATGCTTGTAAATTATACACAATTATAAATGTACATATTAATATATTTACTTACGTATCTTATAAGGGTACGTAACATGTACAAGACGCCTTAATCCACTTGACCATCACGACCGGACAAAATGAGGTGATAGCCGAGGCTATTTGAACCACCCCACCGCCGGCACTCGGATAGTAATCTTGGGCATAGCATTTTACCAAATCACCTCATTCTTTGGGGCACACGTGAGGAACACAAATGCGAACAAGCCTGAATGGTCCCCAGGACAATATGCAACTGAAAACTCACACCCCAGAAGTGACTCGAACCCATACTCCCAGATGCCACGCAACTGGTATGTACAAGACGCCTTAATCCACTTGACCATCACGACCGGACAAAATGAGGTGATAGCCGAGGCTATTTGAACCACCCCACCGCCGGCACTCGGATAGTAATCTTGGGCATAGCATTTTACCAAATCACCTCATTCTTTGGGGCACACGTGAGGAACACAAATGCGAACAAGCCTGAATGGTCCCCAGGACAATATGCAACTGAAAACTCACACCCCAGAAGTGACTCAAACCCATACTCCCAGATGCCACGCAACTGGTATGTACAAGACGCCTTAATCCACTTGACCATCACGACCGGACAAAATGAGGTGATAGCCGAGGCTATTTGAACCACCCCACCGCCGGCACTCGGATAGTAATCTTGGGCATAGCATTTTACCAAATCACCTCATTCTTTGGGGCACACGTGAGGAACACAAATGCAAACAAGCCTGAATGGTCCCCAGGACAATATGCAACTGAAAACTCACACCCCAGAAGTGACTCGAACCCATACTCCCAGATGCCACGCAACTGGTATGTACAAGACGCCTTAATCCATTAATTAATGCTATGCCCAAGATTACTATCCGAGTGCCGGCGTTGGGGTGGTTCAAATAGCCTCGGCTATCACCTCATTTTGTCCGGTCGTGATGGTCAAGTGGATTAAGGCGTCTTGTACATACCAGTACAAGACGCGGACAATATGAGGGAGCCCATAAGTTTGTTATATTTCATTAAGTTAAATGATAGAAAACAGTGTTGTATTAATTCTAATGATAAAACTTTAGTTTAAAGGATATGTGACGTTATTAAATACATTTTTGTAACGTGACGTCATGGATATTCTATTTTTTGTAATACCTTTACTGTCTGACTAAAGGAAATTAATCTTTTTGCGGTTATTATGATATTATATTATGTCAGAGTTGGCTTTCCGACAGTGTCACATACACGTACCACGCATACAGGTGGTATCGGTAGTCTTCATACCCCTGCCTCACATACAGGTGGTCTCTGTAGTGTTCACATACACCCGCCACACATGCAGGTGATCTCTGTAGTGTTCCTACACCCGCCACACATGCAGGTGGTCTCTGTAGCGTTCACATACACCCGCCACACATGCAGGTGGTCTCTGTGGTGTTCCTACACCCGCCACACATGCAGGTGGTCTCTGTAATGTTCCTACAAAAGCCACACACGCAGGTGGTCTCTGTAATGTTCCTACACCTGCCACACATGCAGGTGGTCTCTGTGGTGTTCCTACACCCGCCACACATGCAGGTGGTCTCTGTAGTGTTCCTACACCTGCCACACATGCAGGTGGTCTCTGTAGCGTTCAAATACACCCGCCACACATGCAGGTGGTCTCTGTGGTGTTCACATACACCTACCACGCATACCGGTGGTCTCTGTAATGTTCCTACACCCGCCACACATGCAGGTGGTCTCTATAGTGTTCCTACACCCGCCACACATGCAGGTGGTCTCTGTGGTGTTCCTACACCCGCCACACATGCAGGTGGTCTCTGTAGTGTTCCTACACCTGCCACACATGCAGGTGGTCTCTGTAGTGTTCCTACACCTGGCACACATGCAGGTGGTCTCTGTGGTGTTCATACCCTGCCACACATGTAGGTGATCTCTGTAGTGTTCCTACACCCGCCACACATGCAGGTGGTCTCTGGGGTGTTTCTACACCCGCCATACATGCAGGTGGTCTTTGTAGTGTTCATACTCCCGCCACACATGCAGCTGGTTTCCGTAGAGGCCATATACCAGCCACACATGCAGCTGGTCTCACATATATCAGTCACACATTAACCTGCTAATAGTTGTGGGGGATATATTACATAGCCAAATAAATAATAATGCTAATAAACTACTGAATAATCGTATTGTTAAAATGGGTTAGTATTACATCTAAGAATGATTAGTTAAGTGGTTAAATTGCTCTCGGTTGTAATGTGGTATGAGAGCTGGTCCTCTTGTCCATCAGACTTTGATTTGCCACATGTGGACTGTTCTGGTCCCATTAATGGTGGCTGTTGGTCTTTGTTAAAGCAAGGAAGCGTCTGCACAGGTTATGTAGGGGGTTAAAGCTCTCTGGGATTATCTTCATTGAACTACACCTGCGGAAATACTACAAAGTACTAAACTGTATCCACAAATGGTTTATATAACACGGAAACTTTGTATAATTTGTGGAACCTGGCTTACCCTTGTGGTTGTCATCATCATAACTGAAATGAATCTAATATTATCAGGCTTTCTAAACATAGATAAGTTATCCAAAGACGGATATAAAGGGTACTGCTGTTTGTGAAGTCGCTGTGGCTTAATCACAGGTGGGCGATCGTTTTGGGCGATCTTAGTAGCGTAGAGGGACTTCCCGAGGAGCCCTCCTTGTTTTCATACCATGACTCGCCCCACACCTTCCCCAAGAGGCATCTCTCATGGAATGGTTCTAGATCTGACTATTTGACAATAGGAGGGAGCCCATAAGTTTATGGTATATTTCATTAAGTTAAAGAACAGAAAACAGTGTTCTATTAATTCTAATGCTTAGACTTTAATGGATATGTGATATTAAATATATGTTGTAACGTGACGTCATGGATATCCTATTTTCTGTAATACCTTTACTGTCTGACTTGTTATGGACCCGAATCCAGCGTCCGAGCCTGGAGCAGTGACGACCACGCCATCTGTGGGTCAGCTCCCGAAACCCCCTCCAAATGGACGACGACACCTGGTGAGGACGAGGTGTACTGGCCACAAGGGCTAGTTTCCAATCCTGATTAGCTCGTATCACAGCCGCTGCTGACCTCTGGTGAGGTGGAGCTTAGACAGCAACGCCATCTATGGAATGGATACGTCGGGTGTTTGTGTCTAAGCCTGTAAGTGAGGTGCTTTAGTGTTTCCCTGTTACTGATGACGTGTCTGATTACAGAGTCGACCTGGGACTGCTGTAATGGAAGTTGAGTCAGTCTACCCAAGGCAGTCGTCTCGTCTCCAAGTGTTTGCTACAGCAGCTGTGAGTCGCCCCCGGATGAACACTGTGGTGTTGACCTGCCTGTGAAGTGGCAGTTGAGGGATTGTCATATCCGGGACTGACTGGAGGAGACGCTTAACCACTGGGGAGTTGTGGCAAGGAGAGTGATCTGTGGTATCACACGAGGCTCCTGACTAAGGGTTCGCGACCTTAGTATCGATCGTGGAGTGGCCTAGCCAGCGTCGCTGATTTGGAACCTGCCAGCTATCTGCTGGACTTGTGGTTGACGGCCTCCACGACGGTGCCCCCAGTGGAACTGTGCTTTGGCTGTCCTGTGGCCGGGGTAGACTCAAGATTCTCGAAGGATTAATCGTGAGGCCACAAGAGCACCAAGAACTTGGCATCGTGAACACCGTGAAGATCCAGAGTCTTCAGAAGAAGACAACAGTGTAGATAATAGTGTTTATACACCCCCCCCCCCCATGTAATCTTTTATATAGTATTATGGTGATGGTGATAATTATATTATTAAGTTTTTGACTTTATTTCCCTTCCCCTTTAATTTACTTGCGTTACGGATCTCATCCCTTGAAAGCCACTACTGGCTTGGGGCCGGATACCCTTCCTCTAACAACATCAGAGTAAGAACCCAGTTGCGACCCGAGAGGGCCGTAACAGACTAAAGGAAATTAACCATATCTAATTGAGGTTATTATGTTATTATATTAGTATGTTGGTGTTAGCTTTCAGACAGTCTCGGTAGTGTTCACATACACCTACCACGCATACAGGTGGTCTGGGTAGTGTTCACACCCGTGCCTCACATGCAGGTGGTCTCTGTAGTGTTCACATACACCCACAATACATGCAGGTGGTTGGTGTAATGTTCACATACACCCACCACTCATGCAGGTGGTCTCTGGACTATGTGCCCTAGAATTTCGGTTGCAGGAAAACGAAATTCTTCAGAACATTTCAAGGAAAAAAGAGTTCAGCATATAATATTAATATTTTTAACCAGTGATTTATAATAAAATAAAGTTATAAGGGGAGATTTTCTGTTTAGGACAAAAGTTAAATTAACAGTTTAGAAGTAGACTATTATTGGAACCATAATCCTTTCAGACACTCACAAATATCTTGAACTTTCCTGGTGTATTGACGTGGGTATGGTATCTCAATTTAATGAATTTGCTTTGAAAATGGGCTGCACTCTTTCTATAGCACAGCACTGGTTGTATCAGTGTTCATTAGCACAGCACTGGTTGTATTACTATTCTTTACCACAGTACTGGTTGTATCACTGTTCATGTAGCACAGCACTGGTTGTATCACTGTTCATGTAGCACAGCACTGGTTTTATCACTGTTCATGTAGCACAGCACTGGTTTTATCACTGTTCATGTAGCACAGCACTGGTTGTATCACTGTTCATGTAGCACAGCACTGGTTGTATCACTGTTCATGTAGCACAGCACTGGTTTTATCACTGTTCATGTAGCAAAGCACTGGTTGTATCACTGTTCATGTAGCACAGCACTGGTTGTATCACTGTTCATTAGCACAGCACTTGTTGTATTACTATTCTTTACCACAGTACTGGTTGTATCACTGTTCATGTAGCACAGCACTGGTTGTATCACTGTTCATGTAGCACAGCACTGGTTGTATCACTGCTCATGCTGATGCCGCCCAGCCAGTGGGTACACCTGGTGTGTGTGAGAGACAGTATGAAAATGGCATCGTAAGTAAAGCCAAGACCCAACCAAAACTGATCCATAGCAACATCACGAGGAAAACGACAGTTCAGGAACAGGCAATGAAACTCAGAAAAAGGGAGAACAGCTACACAGAGAGTGACAAGGATGTGTGTGAAGAACTCAACATGAGATTATAGGAGGTCTTCACAATAGAACAAGAATTCTTCTAAACACTGAAATGAGAAAGGCAGCAGCAAAGCTAGAAACCTAGGAAAATTTTTAGATTACCAGAGATCAGCCCCTCCCTTTTCAGCCCGTAGCCGTTGTGAGAGAGGGCTTGGTGGGCGACTGCAGGGGTGTGATGCTCCATGGGACAATCTTCTGTCTTTTTGAAGCCTTATGCTCCTGCTGCCATCTTCACTAATTGTTCTGGTTGCTATTTCCTCTACCTTATGTTTCATTTTTCCTACCCTCTCTTCTCGTTTCTCATTGTCTTTCCCTCCGACCTTTTGCTATTCTTGATTATTTTTTCGGACATCTTTTTTGACACCCTAGTGTTTGGGGAAGCACTCTCTCACCTGTAGAACAGTGGTACCCGACGTTGCAAGTGAGGGGACGCTTTTATTGTCAATCTTCGCCTTCGTTGCTGAACCCGATCTCGATGGACTGACGGTTCTTAAGGTGGCGATTGCGGAATGTATACTCACATTGCACTCCTAGGCGGCCCTGTCTTGTCGTATGTCCTAACCTCTAATGGTGGCTCCATGGTGGGAATGGAGCCCAATGAATAAATGAATTTGTGGGGCCTTATTTGTGAATTAAATTCTTTCTTGCTCGTTGTTATGCCAATGATTGACCCTATTTTTACTTTTCAGACTTGTGGGGTGGGCCACCAAGCCCCAAAGTTAGACTGTGTTGGAAGATTGGGCTCTGTAGCCCCCGCTACATTGGGCCCCTGACCATGTTCTGTCTAGGACTCTTCCAAATGCCTCTCTCTGCTCCCCTCCTACCTCTGTGGTAGGGGTGAGCCTCAAGCCCCTCAGTAGTGACGACCTCATCACCTGGCATTACTCCTTCTCTAGTTATAACTGTGCCCTCCCCCCCCCCCTCCCCTCTCTTACTGGGGGTGTTTGGCGTCTTCACCTCTGCACTTGCTCACGCCTGATTCCTTCTCAATCTCCTTTCCAAGCTTTGTTTGGTCCTGCTACATGGACTAAGTATTTTGATTTTAGTCGTGTTGACCCTACTCGTCCTGATGATTTATTTCTGCATAAGCACCTTCTTGATTCGTTGGTCACCTTCAACCCCTCCCGTACTGGTACCTATGTTGTTGAAGCCCATTCTCAGGAAGTAACTGCCCGCTTGGCTTCGTTGTCCAGCACTGGGGAGACGCTGTTCGGTTCTCCAAAAATGCCATGTTGAATGCCTGCATTGGCACAATTCTTCTCCTGCACCATGTCAGGACTGGTGACAGGGAACTTAAAAACTGCCATGAGGATATTAAGTATATCCTTGACGTCCAAAGCTTTTCGTTCCTCCAGGTGGATACCTTTATTCGACATCCTCATGGTTATCGTCGTCAATCTCTTCGCGTTGTGAAGGTCACGTTTGATAGTAAGTCCCTTCCATCTTCAGTCATTCTTGCTGGTGCCAGATGATTCGTTCAGGAGTGCATCCTCTCTCCTCGCCTTTGCAGTAGGTGCTGGAGATTTGGGCATGGTCCCTTCAGGTGTACGAGTGAGAGGTCTCTGCCCCATGTGTGGAACCTCGGGTCATTTTAAGTGCCCTTTTTCCCAAACTCTGCATCAATTGCTTTGACGCTCACCCTGCCTTCTCCCTCGCATGTGTGCATTTCAAATTTGAGGAAGCCATCCTCAATTTGAAGCCTCATCATCATTTGTCTTTTCCTGAGGCTAGGCACCAGGTTCGGTGTAGTTCATCTTTCTCTGACATGTCTTATGCTCATGTGTTGCGTTCCTCTTCTTCTCGCCCTCTCCCGCTTTCTCAGTTTCGCAACCGTTTCGAGACCTTCGACCCCGACACCTTCACTACCTCGTCTGTTCCGTCTGCTCCTTTGCATTCTGGGCCAGAGGATCCTCGTGGTTGTGCATATGTTCTTTCCTTCCTTCCCGGTCTTCCTTCTCTCCTGTGCCCTACTTTCTTTCTCGCCCCACTCGTTTTTCTCAGCCCTCCCCTTTGTCACTTGGTTCTCCTTGCCGCCTGTCTGTTCAGGCCATTATTGTCTTTCCTCCTCTCAGCGTTCATCATGTCCGTGTGGGGAATATCCCAGCAGGTAAATTTACTAATTTACCTGATTAAATCAAATGGACTGTATTAAAAGAAAGTGGACTGCATTAGTCAAAATTTTAACTTCTGCTGGGTGTTACCCAAACACACATCATGGGGCGGTCATTCAATAGTAATTATAATATTAGTTATATTTCAATAAGAAATGTTATAGGGTTAGTCACTAACTGCTGAAACTAATGTATGCCTCAGCTGTGCAGGTTTCAACATGAATTATCTGGAGAACGTCAGAAGGGTCGGTCAAGGCAAACATCACATAGCACTTGAGTCACGTGTTGCCATAGAAGATAACCCCAGGTTCTCAGCTAATCATCTCCTTCTGCGAAAAGTTTACACAGGAAACTGTAAAAACAAATATCCTCACAGCTAATTTCAATTCAGTAGCAATTATTCACAAATTAAACATGTGCTCACTATGGAGATTTTGTTTTCCATGCGGCTTAACAGGACGGTGACTCAAATGCCTGATTATATGGCCATACATCAATGATTGATTTTATAAAACTGACTGGATACCGTGTGCTTTGTAGTCTGAAGGTTGCAGTAGCGTGAGAACGTTGTAGAACCACGGATAACTTAGCTATTCGTCGCTACTAATTTGATTCCTACGTGATCGAGTTGATTCTCTCAGATCCTTTGCACAAGTCCGTCTAGGCGCTATTTTACACTTGAATTAATTGATTCTAAATCCAGAAAACAGGTTTTATTGTTCTTAACGCTGGACTAGAAGTTTACGAGGTTTAAAACGCATTTGATATGTGCTAAACTCGTGGTGTGTTCGTTTATATGATTTGAGACATCTAGTACAATTTGATAGCCTCATAAACTTTAAATGAGAATGATTCTTGTTTAACCGTCATATAATATTCTGTTCAACAGATATTACACCGAAAGTGAGATAGCATTAACAACTGCGATAATTTACCTCGGGCGGAAGATTACATTTATTCTTTCTAAGTTTTAGTCAATTTTCAATCTAAAATAAGATTTTCTAATTTAAAGAAAATAGTAGACTGGAAAATTTAATAATATATGAAGATTAATAATAGTGCCGCTTCGATGCTGGGTGATGTACTCATCATATACATTTTCTGAGGGATTTTTGGATGTTTCCTAACAGAAAATTTATAAGGTTGGTTAGTGTTAATTTTCAGATACAACGATTTTACCTAATTGTATCAGGTGTTAGTAGTTTGGGGGTTGGAAATTTCCAACAGTCCTTCCCATTCTTCTGTTGAAACTGTCGAGGCGGTTGCCCACTCATGCTGATGGTACGCCTGTGTCTCTACGTCAGAAGTGTAAGCCTGGTTCCTCTCCTTCCTACTGGCGGGTAAGAAGGCTTTGATGTATTCTTCACCTTCCGAATCCAACACTATCCTTGCTTCCCCTCCCTTTTCAGTGGTGGTGTCTCCTGTCCCTTGTAATGTGTTTCCTTGGTCCTTGATCCTCTCTTGCATGCTGCCCTTGCTCCGGTGCTCTCGCCTGTTTCTGTCCTTCCTGCCCCCTATTCCCGTGACCGCCATGACTGTCCGTTCGCCTCTGGTCCACCCTCCCGCTCCCTTGTCTTAGTTATCTTTGCTAGCTTTACCTCTGCCCCGTCACCTTGATTTAACTGATCCTGATCTTGTTCTTCCTTAGCCACTGGATTGCTCGGCTTCCAAATACTGCACCCCCCCCCCATCCCTCCTCAGTGCGCAGGAAATAAATATCTGGAAAAAATTCTTTTTGTTTTTGAAAGTGTCAAAAACCCTTTCCTGAGTATGGATATGTTAACAAAAAGTCGAAATTGCCCTTACTTTGGCTGCTATGGGGTCTGTAAGTTGGCGCATGACATGATCATACCCTGGTCGCCCGCCCGTGGTGTATGCTCCCGAGGCCAGTAGGGCACCCACCTCAAGATGCGCGAGTTGCCACGGATATATTTTTGTTCATATTTTGCGCACTGTTCCAAATACATTTTATTTGTTTTATCGTGTCAGTCCTATGTATAATGAATACGTACACTATATTATGGCAGTAGAATATCCATACTGTCCAAAGACACTGTGTTACGTGCAAGACACATGTGTACACATATCCTGCACATAATTCCAATGTATCATGCTAATTTATGTATATATATACAATCTAATTTACACACTGTACAGTATCACACACTATACACACACACACACCATAAACACACTCAGAACTCTGCGAGTGTGAGCTGCCTCACAGGACTTGCTGCCTGCACAGCCAGTCCTCCAACATCGTACTCGCCATCACCCCTCCGCCCAACATATTGTTATTCACACCAATGTTTCATGTTCATTTATGAATATTTACAACATATTTACACACTATACATTGTCACACACTATATACATTCACCATCAACACTCAGAATTCCGCGAGTGAGAGCTGCCACACGCAGCCAGTCCTCCCTCACTCCTCCATCATGTTACTCGCCATCATTCCTCCTCCCACTATACTGTTATTGTTTTTATTGCACTACTAGCTGTACCCGGCCATGCGTTGCTGTGGCTCAGCGCATGTGCGTTGGTGAGCAACAGCAACCCTCCTCCTGTCTCCCAGTCCTCCCCACCATTACCATCTCCCCCATCCCTTCGTTCTCCCAACCATTCCTCATTCCCTTGTCCCCTCGTCCTCCCTACCATTCCCTCCCTCCCCATCCCCTCGTCCTTCCCACTATCCCCCTAATCCCATTCCCTCGTCCTCCCCACCATTCCCCACTCCCTCATCTTATGCATACCAAATGATCTGATGTTCACATCAGAAAATTGGGAACGTCAAATGGTCTGATGTTCCCCATCACTGAAATATAAGAAAAACAATTAAAAAACGAAATGAAAAAAATAAAAAAATAAACTATACTGACAAAATGAACGGTATAGTAAACAACAAAGCTCATTTCTAATGAAATGTCACACAAAATAATTAAATCAAAATGAAAATAAATCGAAATGTATGAAAATTTATTTTGTCAAAGCAATCGAAGACATTGAAATGGAATCGTAACATATTTAGTATGGCGTTTTGTGGCTCTTACATGCAACAGATGGCGCTATTTCATAAAAAAAAAATATTTTTACCTGTCACAGGTGTATGGCATTTATACTTATATATACTTGAAATGAAACAACACAGCTCAATTCCAACACAATGTCACACAAAATATTTTAATAAAAATTAAATAAATCAAAATCTATGAAAATTAAATTTATCGATGCAGTTGGAAACATTGAACTAGAATTTGTAACATATTTAGTATTGCGTGTGTGTTGCTATTACATGCAACAGACGGCGCTGTTTTTGAAAAAAATAGGTTTTTATCTGTCACAGGTGTCGCATCTATAGAGTATGTATATAAAAAGACGCTCATATTCGATTGGAACGTTGTCAGAATTTCAAAGCTATCGATGAAGAACTTTGGGAGATTACAGTGTGTTGCTCTTACATCCAACAGATGGCGCTGTTTTTCATAAAAAGCATGTTTTTTCCTGTCACATGTATGACATGTATTTAGTAGGTATATAAAAACATGCGCCTGTTCGAATGCAACATCGTGTCAAATTTTCATAGCAATCGGTAATGAGGTTTCGAAGATTTCTCTCACACGAAAAACAGTTTTTTCAATAAAGCATGTTTTTTTTCTGTCACAGACGTAACATCAATATACTATGTATATAAAAACCTGCTCGGATGCGAATGGAACTTTGTGGGAAAATTTCAAAGCAATCGGTGATGAACTTTCGGAGATTAGCGATTTTGAACAAACGAACATTTCCATTTTTATTTATATAGATTTACACATGTTGTGTATACCTATCTAAATGTTTTATTCACCATAACTATACAACTAAGCTGGTATTGTGTACAAACAGCACAGTGCCACCATACACTACAAGACAATTGTCACACAGCAGACGACGCTATAAGTACAACGGCAACTCCCTCACCAAAATGGCTCCTCCCAACATACTCCTGTTGCTGTTATTACACTATATACACACATTGTATATACCCAAGTAGATGTGTGTTCGCCATAGCAAACCACTAAGCTAGTCTGGTGGGCAAACAAGAGTGGCTGCACACAGTGCGGCTACCTCGATTCCCTCCCTCCTTCACCAAAATTCATCCTTCCACAATACTACGCACAGCGCTAATTTATCACTACAATCCTGCTATTATCACAATCTTGCTTACTAAATCCTGTAAATGAATAATTGCCCACAAGTTTATTTTTTAGAGGAACATAAGTCGTTTAATGATTCCTAGATAGACGAAATAATGCTGTGGTGCTGTGGCTAGCACTGAACATCGTGAACGGCATTGATTCACTGATATTTGCACATTGTTAAGTCATTATCACACTCAGGCTTTTCTGTAATACTATCATGGCAAAATAATACTAGTTATATATATATTTTGACATTATTAGGCGATGCTGTGGTCACCAGCTGAACAGCTGTGCTGTGAGCTCATGCTGCGTGCATCAGCCTTGGTTGCTCACTCAGTACTGAGGCTTCACAACAGGGAGTGTTGCCCATGATTTATTTTAAATGGCGTCTGTTTATAAGAGCCCTGAGGAAACCCCCTTCCCCATCGAGGGCTTGCAGGTGCGTTGCACAGTTCAGTGATTAGTCTACTATGTTCTACTTTGCTTTTGTTTCTC
Source organism: Procambarus clarkii (assembly GCF_040958095.1). NCBI lineage: Eukaryota > Metazoa > Arthropoda > Malacostraca > Decapoda > Cambaridae > Procambarus > Procambarus clarkii. The sequence goes on along the minus strand of NC_091242.1, from coordinate 11,332,138 downwards.
CTTGTTTTCTCTGTTTCTGTTCTCTCCTTTTTGTCTGTCTGTGTTCTTCAATAGAATATTTATGGTTTCTATGCCAACTTCCTTGAACACCAACATCTAAATCGCTTAGTTTTCCCCACTTGGTGTTTGTCTCAAGGAGTTGATGCTTGGCACTCGTTCTTGGCACTTGACCGGGCCGCGGGGACACTAAGCCCCGGAAGCACCTCAAGGTAGCCTCAAGGTGGTCGCTTCCATGGTCATTTCTTTCTCTCTTCCCCTCCAGCTCCTGCCATGGCCCATGCCTCTACTGCTCTCTTGATCCGTCTTGATATTCCCTTCATCCCCCTACTTTTTCAGTCGCCCTTTCAGTGTTCTGTGGCCCATATCTTTGTGAGTAAATGGTATACAGTCTGTTGCATTTATCGCCCCCTGAATGTCCCACTTTCTCTTCCTGATCTTAAGCACCTGCTGGACTCCTTACCAGAGTCAGTACTCCTTTCGGGTGATTTTAACTGTCGGCATACCCTCTGGGGGGATGTTCTGACAAATACCCGGGGCCGCCGCCTTGAAACGTTTGTCCTCTCTTCTGTCTCTACTGAATTCTAGTGAGCGCATTCATGTTGACACCTGCATTTGCACCCTTTCTTGATCTTTCTCTCTGCTCATCTTCTCTTTATTTGGACTTCACCTGGCGGGTTCTTGATGACCTACATGAGTGACCATTTCCCCATCCTTGTCATCTTTTTCTCTTTTTACCCTCCCCTCTCTTTCCCTGGTTGGCAGTTTGCCAGGGCTGACTAGAACCTCTTCACTCTGCGTGCTACTCTTTCTGACCTCTCTGATTTGCCTCACCCCTGAGTCATCTTCCTGTTTCATGACTCTGTTTTTCATGCTACCCTCTGCTCTGTTACAGGTTCTACCTCCAGGGGCGCACGAAAGTGCGTTCCCTGGTGGAACTCAGAATGTGCTTGGTCTGCCTGCTGTAAGCTTGCAGCCTGGAAGAAACACCGCTGCTGTAGGACACCCGTTTTTTTTGTTTTTTTTCGGAGGGCAAGTGTGGTGACCCGTAGGGTCATCTATATGGCTAAACGTGTGGATTGGAGATCTTTCGTTTCCACCATTACGTCTGACAATCCTCTGCCCCTGATCTGGAAGAAAATCCGCAAGATAGCGGCTAAGTTAGTTTCAAATGTCTCGCCAGTTCTTCACACCCCCGTGGTACTATTGTGGCGGATCCAGTGTCGGTTGTGACCGAACTGGGTTTTCACTTTTTTACTGTTAGCTCCGGCTCTCATCTTCATCCTCCTTTCCTTACTTGTTAGCCCCTTCTTGAATCTTTTCCCTTAGATTTTTACACTTCTCTTCAGCTTCCCCATAACAGTCCTTTCTCTCTCTCAGAACTCCAGTCTGCCCTATCCCTCTGCGGTTCTACGGCGACGGGCTCGGATGATATTCATTATGAGATGCTTTGCCATCTCCCTCCATGTACGTTTCAGTATTTACTGAGTGTTTATAACCGTGTCTGGGAGTCGTCGTCAGTCCCTGAGGACTGGCTTAAGGAGGTAGTTCTTTCTATTCGGAAACATGGTTCTCTAGGGTCATCCCCTAAAGATTTCCACCCCATTGCTTTCATGTGATGTGTCTGCAAAACTCTCTCTTGACCCTATGGTCAATGTCCATCTAATGTGGTTCATGGAACGTTATCACCACCTCTTCCCTTCTCATTTTGGTTTTCGCAAGTGTTGCAGCATGACAGATGTCCTCGTGAACTTGGGGGTTTATATTTGTACTGCCTTTATTGCGAAGACCTCCATTGTTGCTGTCCTTTTTGACTTAGAAAAGGTGCACGACTCCACCTGGCGATACCATATTCTGCCCCAACTCCGTTCTTTTGGCCTTCGTGGTAATCTCCCTCTCTCCAGAGCTTCCTCTCTCGTCGTTTCTTTAGAGTGCAGCTTGGTACAGCTCTCTCTGCCTCTTTTCGGCAATACGAAGGTGTGCCCCAAGGTAGTGTTCCGAGCACTACTCTTTTTCCTGGTTGCCCTCAATGGTCTTCTTTCCTCCCTTCCCTCTGACATTTTCTCCGCTCTTTATGTCGACGATCTTACCCTCTGCTGTCAAGGTGATTTGCCCATCCTCCAACGGCGGTTTCAACTTGCGATTGATGCCGTGTCATCCTGGGCCACCATTCATGGCTTAAAGTTCTCTCCGGCTAAGACTTGATATGACCTTTACTCGGGTGCAGGTCATTCTTCGACCCCTCTGTCACTTCATTTTAATCATCTTTTGTATGAAAATTCTGCTGAACATGTGGGGTTAATCTTTGACACTCTCTTGTCCTGGTCATCCCATATCTCCTACATCCGAGTTGAGTGCTCTAAGGTCCTTAACTTAGTCTTGTCCCATTTCCAGGAAGGAGCTTATAGGTGTACGCTCCTCTCTTAACATTCTTTTCTCGTGCTGTCTAAACTCGATTATGGCTGTCCTGCTTACTCGTCTGCCTTTCCCTCCACCCCACGTCGTCTCGATGCTCTTCACCATACTGGGCTCCGTTTTGGCTCTAGTGTTTTTCGTTCGACCCCTATCCAGAGCCTGTATGTTGAGACTGGCATCCTGTCTCTACAGGATCACTGTGATCTCTACTTTGTGCGGTCCCTACAACACCCTCACTCTCGCTTTGTACTTTGACCATTACCCCTCCTGTGGGCCTTGTTCCCTTTCACCACCTTCCCCTTTCTGTTTGGTTGTCTAGCTTGCAAGGTTCTCTAACGGTTTGTTTCCAATGTTTCTCCTCGTGTCATTCCGTCCATGCTCCCGTGGAGGGTCCCTCTTCCTAAGTTTTGTAGGACTTTGACCTGCATGGCTAAGGCTTTTACCCCTGCTTCAGTTCTGAAACGCCTTTTTCTTGCTCAGTTTTCTTTACACTCCCTCTCCATCTGTCATCACAGAAGGGTCAAAGTCTGCTGACGGTGTAGGCAGGCTACACAATTGTTTCCTGATTGCACCTATGTGTCGTCTGCATCCATAGACTAGCATCTTCATGCCTGAACTTTATGAAATTTTGTTTGCTCTTCGTCAACTGCTTTCAAACCATAATTCTTCCTCTGTTGTTGTAGTTGACTCTCGCAGTGGCCTCATGGCTCTGGAGTCCTTTATTCTTGTCCATCTTGTGGTCGTTAAAATTCAATATTGTTTCTTATCTCCAGCAGATTTAAGACAGTCGAGTTTTACTGGGTTCCCAGCCATATTGGTGTTTCATTAAATGAGCATGCGGATGCTGCCCCGAATGAAACTATCCATACTTCTCTTTTCCTGCAAAGGTGTTCCTTATTTAGACTTCCACCCTGTTATTCATTCCTCGATCCATGCCTGTTGGCAGGATCGCTGGTCTTGTTACTGGTAAGAAGCTGCATGTTCTTAAGGGTAGTGTGTTGCCTACCACCTACCACCGTAACTGGCGGTAGGAAACGGTTCTGGCAAGGTTACGTATTGGCCATACCTGTTTAACTGACGCGCACATAATGGAGGACCATCCTTTTCCTTATTGTCCGAATGCATTTTCGCTCTTACGGTCGAACATATCCTTGTTGGATGTCTGGACTTCCAGGATGTGCATGCGTCTTGTTTCCCGACTGTGCCTCGCGGTCACCTATCCCTGATAGTATCGTTGGTGAATCGGATACCTTTGATGTTGTTCACCTTATGCACTTTTGTTCTTGTATTGGAATCCTTAAAGATATTTAGCGCCTTTTGAATATCTGGCACTTTTGACGGTGCTATATAGCCTCCCCGGCTTGGTGTCTTCTGTTGATAATTACTTACTTGTTATTTAAACATGTAAAAAGTATGTAATTCATTAGGAATTAAATATTTTAGAAAACCCGTATATTATAAATCTTATGTATATAAATATTTTTAAAAATTTTGGATTAAACGTTGCTCAGATGTATTCTGCACCATTTTCACTACTTGTCATTCCCATACCTTTTGGAAATGTTTGTGGAAGTTGCAACAACGTTTTGAGTTTGCTGGGCACACTTAGTAAAGCCTCACGATCTTGGTGAAGCCTCACACTGTTGGTGAAGCCTCACACTGTTGGTGAAGCCTCACACTCTTGGTGAAGCCTTATACTTGGTTAAGCCTCACGCTCGTGTGAGGCCTCGCACTCTTGGTGAAGCCTTTCACTGTTGAAGAAGCCTCACACTTGATGTTCCAAGGGGTTGTCATAGCCAGGGGGTGGTAATGGGGAACGAGCTCCCATGACCTATAAAAAGCTCCTATACGGCATGCGTCTCAAATAGCCTCTGACAACCAAGTCCAACCCCTGGCCTGCACGGGTGGCTTAGTCTTTAAGTCCGGCGGAACTGCTTTTACCGACAGGAGAAGGGGTGACGGCGTGCCTCTGGCGCCTTAAAACCAGCTGCTCCGGGTAGATGGGACTCGATAGCCTGGGAAGGCAGACCATCTAAGGGAAGGAAACCCCTGATTTAAACCTAAACCTCCGCTGCCTTGCGGCCATACCCCTTTTTTGGGAAAGGCTTCAAGAGTCAACCTCGAGGAAAAATCAGGAGTTGGAGCCCCTAAGGCAGTTCGTTGTTGACGTCGACCTCGTTCTGGCAGCTCCTGCGACGTTGCTGGAACCCTGTGTAATCGCATTTGCCTTTCTATTGGATAATTTCAGCAACGTGGAGAGGGGGGACCTGCTGCATGGGTAACAGCTTCTCCTCCGTATCTACCTACCCAGGCTTTGCGCCCTGTAGGGCGCAACTCCATAGTCTCCCAAGACTGAAGGATGCCTCTTACTACTACTACTACTACACTTGATGAAGCCTCACACTGTTGAAGCCTTAAAATTTGTGAGGCCTTACACCTGAAGCCTCACACTGTTGGTGAAGCCTCACACTGTTGGTGGAGCCTCACACTGTTGGCGGAGCCTCACACTGTTGGTGAAGCCTCACACTGTTGGTGAAGCCTTACACTGTTGGTGGAGCCTCACACTGTTGGTGGAGCCTCACACTGTTGGTGAAGCCTTACACTTGAAGCCTCACACTGTTGGTGAAGCCTTACACTTGAAGCCTCTCACTCTTGGTGAAGCCTTTCACTGTTGAAGAGGCCTCACAATCTTGGTGAAGCCTCACAATCTTGGTGAAGCCTCACAATCTTGGTGAAGCCTCACAATCTTGGTGAAGCCTCACAATCTTGGTGAAGCCTCACACTTTTGAAGCTTTAAAATTGGTGAGGCCTTACACTTGATGAAGCCTCAGTGTTAAGCCTTATTCTCGGTGAAGCCTTACACTTAGTGAAGCCTTATATTGAAGCCTCACACCCTTAGTGAAGCCTTATATTGAAGCCTCACACCCTTAGTGAAGCCTTATATTGAAGCCTCACACCCTTAGTGAAGCCTTATATTGAAGCCTCACACCCTTAGTGAAGCCTTATATTGAAGCCTCACACCCTTAGTGAAGCCTTATATTGAAGCCTCACACCCTTAGTGAAGCCTTATATTGAAGACTCGCACCCTTAGTGAAGCCTCACACTGTTGAATAAGCCTCACACCATTTGTGAAGTGATACACCTGATGAAGCCTTACTCCTGGTGGAGCCTTACACTCTTGGTGGAGCCTTACACTCTTGGTGGAGCCTTACACTCTTGGTGGAGCCTTACACTCTTGGTGGAGCCTTACTCCTGGTGGAGCCTTACACTCTTGTGGAGCCTTACACTCTTGGTGGAGCCTTACACTCTTGGTGGGAGCCTTACACTCTTGGTGGAGCCTGACACTCTTGGTGGAGCTTTACACGCTTGGTGGAGCCTGACCACTCTTGGTGGAGCCTTACACTCTTGGTGGAGCCTCACACTCTTGGTGGAGCCTTACACTCTTAGTGGAGCCTCACACGCTTGGTGGAGCCTTACACTCTTGTTGGAGCCTCACACTCTTGGTGGAGCCTTACACTCTTGGTGGAGCCTTACACTCTTGGTGGAGCCTTACACTCTTGGTGGAGCCTCACACTCTTGGTGGAGCCTTACACTCTTGGTGGAGCCTCACACTCTTGGTGGAGCCTTACACTCTTGGTGGAGCCTGACACTCTTGGGGGAGCCTTACACTCTTGGTGGAGCCTCCACACTCTTGGTGGAGCCTTACACTCTTGGGGGAGCCTCACTCGCTTGGTGGAGCCTTACACTCTTGGTGGAGCCTTACACTCTTGGTGGAGCCTCACACTCTTGGTGGAGCCTTACACTCTTGGGGGAGCCTCACTCGCTTGGTGGAGCCTTACACTCTTGGTGGAGCCTTACACTCTTGGTGGAGCCTTACACTCTTGGTGGAGCCTCACACGCTTGGTGGAGCCTCACTCGCTTGGTGGAGCCTCACACTCTTGGTGGAGCCTGACACTCTTGGTGGAGCCTCACACTCTTGGTGGAGCCTTACACTCTGGTGGAGCCTCACACTCTTGGTGGAGCCTTACACTCTTGGTGGAGCCTCACACGCTTGGTGGAGCCTCACTCGCTTGGTGGAGCCTCACACTCTTGGTGGAGCCTTACACTCTGGTGGAGCCTCACACTCTTGGTGGAGCCTTACACTCTTGGTGGAGCCTTACTCGCTTGGTGGAGCCTTACACTCTTGGTGGAGCCTTACACTCTTGGTGGAGCCTTACACTCTTGGTGGAGCCTTACACTCTTGGTGGAGCCTCACACTCTTGGTGGAGCCTTACACTCTTGGTGGAGCCTCACACTCTTGCAGTGGAGCCTCACACTCTTGGTGGAGCCTCATTCGCTTGGTGGAGCCTCACACTCTTGGTGGAGCCTTACACTCTTATTGGAGCCTCACACGCTTGGTGGAGCCTCACTCGCTTGGTGGAGCCTCACACTCTTGGTGGAGCCTCACACTCTTGGTGGAGCCTTACACTCTTGGTGGAGCTCACACTCTTGGTGGAGCCTTACACTCTTGGTGGAGCCTCACACTCTTGGTGGAGCCTCACACTCTTGGTGGAGCCTCACACTCTTGGTGGAGCCTTACACTCTTGTGGAGCCTTACACTCTTGGTGGAGCCTTACACTCTTGGGTGGAGCCTTACACTCTGGTGGAGCCTTACACTCTTGGTGGAGCCTCACTCGCTTGGTGGAGCCTTACACTCTTGGTGGAGCCTGACACTCTTGGTGGAGCCTGACACTCTTGGTGGAGCCTCACACTCTTGGTGGAGCCTTACACTCTTGGTGGAGCCTCACACTCTTGGTGGAGCCTGACACTCTTGGTGGAGCCTTGCACTCTTGGTGGAGCCTCACACTCTTGTGGAGCCTGACACTCTTGGTGGAGCCTCACACTCTTGGTGGAGCCTGACACTCTTGGTGGAGCCTTACTCGCTTGGTGGAGCCTCACACGCTTGGTGGAGCCTCACACGCTTGGTGGAGCCTCACACGCTTGGTGGAGCCTCACACGCTTGGTGGAGCCTCACACGCTTGGTGGAGCCTTACACGCTTGGTGGAGCCTCACACGCTTGGTGGAGCCTCACACTCTTGGTGGAGCCTCACACGCTTGGTGGAGCCTCACACGCTTGGTGGAGCCTCACACTCTTGGTGGAGCCTCACACGCTTGGTGGAGCCTCACACGCTTGGTGGAGCCTTACACTCTTGGTGGAGCCTTACTCGCTTGGTGGAGCCTTACACTCTTGGTGGAGCCTTACACTCTTGGTGGAGCCTTACACTCTTGGTGGAGCCTTACTCGCTTGGTGGAGCCTCACACTCTTGGTGGAGCCTTACACTCTTGGTGGAGCCTCACACTCTTGGTGGAGCCTCACACTCTTGGTGGAGCCTTACACTCTTGATGGAGCCTTACACTCTTGGTGGAGCCTCACACGCTTGGTGGAGCCTCACTCGCTTGGTGGAGCCTCACTCGCTTGGTGGAGCCTCACACTCTTGGTGGAGCCTCACACTCTTGGTGGAGCCTCACACTCTTGGTGGAGCCTCACACTCTTGGTGGAGCCTCACACTCTTGGTGGAGCCTCACACTCTTGTGGAGCCTCACACTCTTGGTGGAGCCTTACACTCTTGGTGGAGCCTCACACTCTTGGTGGAGCCTCACACTCTTGGTGGAGCCTCACACTCTTGGTGGAGCCTCACACTCTTGGTGGAGCCTTACACTCTTGGTGGAGCCTTACACTCTTGGTGGAGCCTTACACTCTTGGTGGAGCCTTACACTCTTGGTGGAGCCTTACACTCTTGGTGGAGCCTTACACTCTTGGTGGAGCCTTACACTCTTGGTGGAGCCTTACTCGCTTGGTGGAGCCTTACACTCTTGGTGGAGCCTGACACTCTTGGTGGAGCCTGACACTCTTGGTGGAGCCTGACACTCTTGGTGGAGCCTGACACTCTTGGTGGAGCCTCACACTCTTGGTGGAGCCTCACACTCTTGGTGGAGCCTCACACTCTTGGTGGAGCCTTACACTCTTGGTGGAGCCTGACACTCTTGGTGGAGCCTGACACTCTTGGTGGAGCCTGACACTCTTGGTGGAGCCTGACACTCTTGGTGGAGCCTTACACTCTTGGTGGAGCCTCACACTCTTGGTGGAGCCTCACACTCCTGGTGGAGCCTCACACTCTTGGTGGAGCCTCACACTCTTGGTGGAGCCTTACTCGCATGGAGCCTTACACTCTTGGTGGAGCCTCACACTCTTGGTGGAGCCTGACACTCTTGGTGGAGCCTGACACTCTTGGTGGAGCCTTACACTCTTGGTGGAGCCTGACACTCTTGGTGGAGCCTTACACTCTTGGTGGAGCGTCACACTCTTGGTGGAGCCTGACACTCTTGGTAGAGCCTTACTCGCTTGGTGGAGCCTCACACGCTTGGTGGAGCCTCACACGCTTGGTGGAGCCTCACACTCTTGGTGGAGCCTCACACGCTTGGTGGAACCTCACACGCTTGGTGGAGCCTCACACTCTTGGTGGAGCCTCACACTCTTGGTGGAGCCTCACACGCTTGGGGAGCCTCACACTCTTGGTGGAGCCTCACACTCCTGGTGGAGCCTCACACTCCTGGTGGAGCCTCACACGCTTGGTGGAGCCTCACACGCTTGGTGGAGCCTCACACGCTTGGGGGAGCCTCACATGCTAGGTGGAGCCTCACACGCTTGGTGGAGCCTCACACTCTTGGTTGAGCCTTACACTCTTGGTGGAGCCTTACACTCTTGGTGGAGCCTTACACTCTTAGTGGAGCCTCGCACGCTTGGTGGAGCCTGACACGTCACACGCTTCTGCACTGCTGTCGGAGATGCGTCACACGCTGTCGGAGAAGCGGTCACACGCTGCCGGAGAAGCGCCACACGCTGTCGGAGAAGCGCCACACGCTGTCGGAGAAGCGCCACACGCTGTCGGAGAAGCGCCACACGCTGTCGGAGAAGCGCCACACGCTGTCGGAGAAGCGCCACACGCTGTCGGAGAAGCGCCACACGCTGTCGGAGAAGCGTCACACGCTGTCGGAGAAGCGTCACACGCTGTCGGAGAAGCGTCACACGCTGTCGGAGAAGCGTCACACGCTGTCGGAGAAGCGTCACACGCTGTCGGAGAAGCGTCACACGCAAGGACAACAATCCAGGATGATTGTGGGGTGGAGCAAACCACCACACTTGATCGTCTTGAACCATGATCATCCCATCATAGCCAGGAAATTCATGTCACTGAAGGAGGAAAACAGAGGCGAACTGCAGCTGAAACTTATTCGACTTTTCCAGAATAGAAATTTATACAATACCTTCTTGTAGCGCTCGCGTAATGTATATAATGTCTGCGTAATCTGCCTTGTGTTGTTGTGCAGCCTTGTGTTGTTGTGGTGCAGCCCTGTGTGTTGTGGTACAGCCCTGTGTGTTGTGGTGCAGCCTTGCGTTGTTGTGGTGCATCCTTGTGTTGTTGTGGTGCAGCCCTGTGTGTTGTGGTGCAGGCTTGTGTTGTTGTGGTGCAGCCTTGTGTTGTTGTGGTGCAGCCCTGTGTGTTGTGGTGCAGCCTTGCGTTGTTGTGGTGCATCCTTGTGTTGTTGAGGTGCAGCCTTGTGTTGTTGTGGTGCAGCCCTGTGTGTTGTGGTGCAGGCTTGTGTTGTTGTGGTGCAGCCTTGTGTTGTTGTGGTGCAGCCTTGTGTTGTGGTGGCAGCCCTGTGTGTTGTGGTGCAGCCTTGTGTTGTTGTGGTGCAGCCCTGTGTGTTGTGGTGCAGGCTTGTGTTGTTGTGGTGCAGCCCTGTGTTGTTGTATTGCAGCCTTGTGTTGTGGTGGTGCAGCCCTGTGTGTTGTGGTGCAGCCCTTGTGTTGTTGTGGTGCAGCCTTGTGTTGTTGTGGTGCAGCCTTGTGTTGTTGTGGTGCAGCCCTGTGTGTTGTGGTGCAGCCTTGTGTTGTTGTGGTGCAGCCCTGTGTGTTGTTGTGGTGCAGCCTTGTGTTGTTGTGGTGCAGCCTTGTGTTGTTGTGGTGCACCCTTGTGTTGTTGTGGTGCAGCCTTGTGTGTTGTGGTGCAGCCCTGTGTGTTGTGGTGCAGGCCTTGTGTTGTTGTGGTGCAGCCTTGTGTTGTTGTGGTGCAGCCCTGTGTGTTGTGGTGCAGCCTGTGTGTTGTTGTGGTGCAGCCTTGTGTTGTTGTGGTGCAGCCTTGTGTTGTTGTGGTGCAGCCTTGTGTTGTTGTGGTGCAGCCCTGTGTGTGTTGTGGTGCAGCCTTGTGTTGTTGTGGTGCAGCCCTGTGTGTTGTTGTGGTGCAGCCTTGTGTTGTTGAGGTGCAGCGTTGTGTTGTTGTGGTGCAGCCCTGTGTGTTGTTGTGGTGCAGCCTTGTGTTGTTGTGGTGCAGCCTTGTGTTGTTGTGGTGCAGCCCTGTGTTGTTGTGGTGCAGCCCTGTGTGTTGTTGTGGTGCAGCCTTGTGTTGTTGTGGTGCAGCCCTGTGTTGTTGTGGTTGCAGCCTTGTGTTGTTGTGGGTGCAGCCCTGTGTTGTTGTGGTACAGCCTTGTGTTGTCGTGGTGCAGCCCTGTGTGTTGTTGTGGTGCAGCCTTGTGTTGTTGTGGTGCACCCTTGTATTGTGGTGGTGCAGCCTTGTGTTGTTGTGGTACAGCCTTGTGTTGTTGTTGTGCAGCCTTGTGTTGTTGTGGTGCAGCCCTGTGTGTTGTTGTGGTGCATCCTTGTGTTGTTGAGGTGCAGCCTTGTGTTGTTGTGGTGCAGCCCTGTGTGTTGTGGTGCAGGCTTGTGTGTTGTGGTGCAGCCTTGTGTTGTTGTGGTGCAGCCTTGTGTTGTGGTGCAGCCCTGTGTGTTGTGGTGCAGCCTTGTGTTGTTGTGGTGCAGCCCTGTGTGTTGTGGTGCAGGCTTGTGTTGTTGTGGTGCAGCCCTGTGTGTTGTATTGCAGCCTTGTGTTGTTGGTGGTGCAGCCCTGTGTGTTGTGGTGCAGCCTTGTGTTGTTGTGGTGCAGCCTTGTGTTGTTGTGGTGCAGCCTTGTGTTGTTGTGGTGCAGCCCTGTGTGTTGTGGTGCAGCCTTGTGTTGTTGTGGTGCAGCCCTGTGTGTTGTGGTGCAGGCTTGTGTTGTTGTGGTGCAGCCTTGTGTTGTTGTGGTGCACCCTGTGTGTGTTGTGGTGCAGCCTTGTGTTGTTGTGGTGCAGCCCTGTGTGTTGTGGTGCAGGCTTGTGTTGTGTGGTGCAGCCTTGTGTTGTTGTGGTGCAGCCCTGTGTGTTGTGGTGCAGCCTTGTGTTGTTGTGGTGCAGCCTTGTGTTGTTGTGGTGCAGCCTTGTGTGTTGTGGTGCAGCCTTGTGTTGTTGTGGTGCAGCCCTGTGTTGTTGTGGTGCAGCCTGTGTTGTTGTGGTGCAGCCCTGTGTTGTTGTGGTGCAGCCTTGTGTTGTTGTAGGTGCAGCCGTTGTGTTGTTGTGGTGCAGCCCTGTGTGTTGTTGTGGTGCAGCCTTGTGTTGTTGTGGTGCAGCCTTGTGTTGTTGTGGTGCAGCCCTGTGTGTTGTGGTGCAGCCCTGTGTGTTGTTGTGGTGCAGCCTTGTGTTGTTGTGGTGCAGCCCTGTGTTGTTGTGGTGCAGCCTTGTGTTGTTGTGGTGCAGCCCTGTGTTGTTGTGGTACAGCCTTGTGTTGTCGTGGTGCAGCCCTGTGTGTTGTTGTGGTGCAGCCCTTGTGTGTTGTGGTGCACCCTGTGTATTGTGGTGGTGCAGCCTTGTGTTGTTGTGGTGCAGCCTTGTGTTGTTGTGGTGCAGCCTTGTGGTGTTGTGGTGCAGCCCTGTGTGTTGTTGTGGTGCAGCCTTGTGTTGTTGTGGTGCAGCCTTGTGTTGTTGTGGTGCAGCCTTGTGTGTTGTGGTGCAGCCCTGTGTGTTGTTGTGGTGCAGCCCTGTGTGTTGTTGTGGTGCAGCCCTGTGTGTTGTGGTGCAGCCCTGTGTGTTGTGGTGCAGCCCTGTGTGTTGTTGTGGTGCAGCCCTGTGTGTTGTTGTGGTGCAGCCCTGTGTGTTGTTGTTGTGCAGTCTTGTGTTGTTGTGGTGCAGCCTTGTGTGTTGTGGTGCAGCCCTGTGTGTTGTGGTGCAGCCCTGTGTGTTGTGGTGCAGCCCTGTTTGTTGTTGTGGTGCAGCCCTGTGTGTTGTTGTGGTGCAGCCCTGTGTGTTGTGGTGCAGCCCTGTGTTGTGGTGCAGCCTGTGTGTTGTTGTGGTGCAGCCCTGTGTGTTGTTGTGGTGCAGCCTTGTGTTGTTGTGGTGCAGCCCTGTGTTGTTGTGGTGCAGCCCTGTGTGTTGTTGTGGTGCAGCCCTGTGTGTTGTTGTGGTGCAGCCCTGTGTGTTGTTGTGGTGCACCCTGTGTGTTGGTGGTGCAGCCCTGTGTGTTGTTGGTGTGCAGCCCTGTGTTGTTGTGGTGCAGCCCTGTGTGTTGTTGTGGTGCAGCCCTGTGTGTTGTGGTGCAGCCCTGTGTGTTGGTGTGGTGCAGCCCTGTGTGTTGTGTGTGCAGCCCTGTGTGTTGTTGTGGTGCAGCCTGTGTGTTGTTGTGGTGCAGCCTTGTGTTGTTGTGGTGCAGCCCTGTGTGTTGTGGTGCAGCCTTGTGATGTTGTGGTGCAGCCCTGTGTGTTGTTGTGGTGCAGCCCTGTGTTGTTGTGGTGTAGCCTTGTGTTGTTGTGGTGCAGCCCTGTGTGTTGTTGTGGTGCAGCCGTGTGTTGTTGTGGTGCAGCCCTGTGTGTTGTTGTGGTGCAGCCTTGTGTTGTTGTGGTGCAGCCTTGTGTTGTTGTGGTGCAGCCCTGTGTTGTTGTGGTGTAGCCTTGTGTGTTGTGGTGCAGCCCTGTGTGTTGTTGTGGTGCAGCCCTGTGTGTTGTTGTGGTGCAGCCTTGTGTTGTTGTGGTGCAGCCTTGTGTTGTTGTGGTGCAGCCTTGTGTGTTGTGGTGCAGCCCTGTGTGTTGTGGTGCAGCCCTGTGTGTTGGTGTGCAGCCTTGTGTTGTTGTGGTGCAGCCTTCTGTTGTTGTGGTGCAGCCTTGTGTTGTTGTGGTGCAGCCTTGTGTTGTTGTGGTGCAGCCCTGTGTGTTGTTGTGGTGCAGCCTTGTGTTGTTGTGGAACAGCCTTGTGTTGTTGTGGTGCAGCCTTGTGTTGTTGTGGTGCAGCCTTGTGTTGTTGTGGTGCAGCCTTGTGTTGTTGTGGTGCAGCCTTGTGTTGTTGTGGTGCAGCCTTGTGTTGTTGTGGTGCAGCCCTGTGTTGTTGTGGTGCAGCCCTGTGTTGTTGTGGTGCAGCCCTGTGTTGTTGTGGTGCAGCCCTGTGTGTTGTTGTGGTGCAGCCTTGTGTTGTTGTGGTGCAGCCCTGTGTTGTTGTGGTGCAGCCTTGTGTTGTTGTGGTGCAGCCCTGTGTTGTTGTGGTACAGCCTTGTGTTGTCGTGGTGCAGCCTGTGTGTTGTTGTGGTGCAGCCTTGTGTTGTTGTGGTGCAGCCTTGTATTGTGGTGGTGCAGCCTTGTGTTGTTGTGGTACAGCCTTGTGTTGTTGTGGTGCAGCCTTGTGTTGTTGTGGTGCAGCCCTGTGTGTTGTTGTGGTGCAGCCTTGTGTTGTTGTGGTGCAGCCTTGTGTTGTTGTGGTGCAGCCTTGTGTTGTTTTGGTGCAGCCTTGTGTTGTTGTGGTGCAGCCCTGTGTGTTGTTGTGGTGCAGCCTTGTGTGTTGTGGTGCAGCCCTGTGTGTTGTGGTGCAGCCCTGTGTGTTGTGGTGCAGCCCTGTGTGTTGTGGTGCAGCCTTGTGTTGTTGTGGTGCAGCCCTGTGTGTTGTTGTGGTGCAGCCCTGTGTGTTGTGGTGCAGCCCTGTGTGTTGTGGTGCAGCCTTGTGTTGTTGTGGTGCAGCCTTGTGTCGTTGTGGTGCAGCCCTGTGTGTTGTTGTGGTGCAGCCCTGTGTGTTGGTGTGCAGCCCTGTGTGTTGTTGTGGTGCAGCCCTGTGTGTTGTTGTGGTGAAGCCCTGTGTGTTGTTGTGGTGCAGCCCTGTGTGTTGTTGTGGTGCAGCCTTGTGTTGTTGTGGTGCAGCCCTGTGTTGTTGTGGTGCAGCCCTGTGTGTTGTTGTGGTGCAGCCTTGTGTTGTTGTGGTGCAGCCCTGTGTTGTTGTGGTGCAGCCTTGTGTTGTTGTGGTGCAGCCTTGTGTGTTGTTGTGGTGCAGCCCTGTGTGTTGTTGTGGTGCAGCCCTGTGTGTTGTTGTGGTACAGCCTTGTGTTGTTGTGGTGCAGCCCTGTGTGTTGTTGTGGTACAGCCTTGTGTTGTTGTGGTGCAGCCCTGTGTTGTTGTGGTGCAGCCTTGTGTTGTTGTGGTGCAGCCTTGTGTGTTGTTGTGGTGCAGCCCTGTGTGTTGTTGTGGTGCAGCCCTGTGTGTTGTTGTGGTACAGCCTTGTGTTGTTGTGGTGCAGCCCTGTGTGTTGTTGTGGTACAGCCTTGTGTTGTTGTGGTGCAGCCCTGTGTGTTGTTGTGGTACAGCCTTGTGTTGTTGTGGTGCAGCCCTGTGTTGTTGTGGTGCAGCCTTGTGTTGTTGTGGTGCAGCCTTGTGTGTTGTTGTGGTGCAGCCCTGTGTGTTGTTGTGGTGCAGCCCTGTGTGTTGTTGTGGTACAGCCTTGTGTTGTTGTGGTGCAGCCCTGTGTGTTGTTGTGGTGCAGCCTTGTGTTGTTGTGGTGCAGCCCTGTGTTGTTGTGGTGCAGCCCTGTGTGTTGTTGTGGTGCAGCCTTGTGTTGTTGTGGTGCAGCCCTGTGTTGTTGTGGTGCAGCCCTGTGTGTTGTTGTGGTGCAGCCCTGTGTGTTGTTGTGGTGCAGCCTTGTGTTGTTGTGGTGCAGCCCTGTGTGTTGTTGTGGTACAGCCTTGTGTTGTTGTGGTGCAGCCCTGTGTGTTGTTGTGGTGCAGCCTTGTGTTGTTGTGGTGCAGGCTTGTGTTGTTGTGGTGCAGCCTTGTGTTGTTGTGGTGCAGCCCTGTGTGTTGGTGTGCAGCCCTGTGTGTTGTTGTGGTGCAGCCCTGTGTGTTGGTGTGCAGCCTTGTGTGTTGTTGTGGTGCAGCCCTGTGTGTTGTTGTGGTGCAGCCCTGTGTGTTGTTGTGGGGCAGCCCTGTGTGTTGTTGTGGTGCAGCCCTGTGTGTTGTGGTGCAGCCCTGTGTGTTGTTGTGGTGCAGCCCTGTGTGTTTTGGTGCAGCCCTGTGTGTTGTTGTGGTGCAGCTTTGTGTTGTTGTGGTGCAGCCCTGTGTTGTTGTGGTGCAGCCTTGTGTTGTTGTGGTGCAGCCCTGTGTGTTTTGGTGCAGCCCTGTGTGTTGTTGTGGTGCAGCTTTGTGTTGTTGTGGTGCAGCCCTGTGTTGTTGTGGTGCAGCCCTGTGTGTTGTTGTGGTGCAGCCCTGTGTGTTTTTGTGGTGCAGCCCTGTGTGTTGTTGTGGTGCACCCCTGTGTGTTGGTGTGCAGCCCTGTGTGTTGTTGTTGTGCAGCCCTGTGTGTTGTTGTTGTGCAGCCCTGTGTGTTGTTGTGGTGCAGCCCTGTGTGTTGTTGTGGTGCAGCCCTGTGTGTTGGTGTGCAGCCCTGTGTGTTGGTGTGGTGCAGCCCTGTGTGTTGGTGTGCAGCCCTGTGTGTTGTTGTGGTGCAGCCCTGTGTGTTGTTGTGGTGCAGCCCTGTGTGTTGTTGTGGTGCAGCCTTGTGTTGTTGTGGTGCAGCCCTGTGTGTTGTGGTGCAGCCTTGTGATGTGGTGCAGCCCTGTGATGTTGTGGTGCAGCCCTGTGTTGTTGTGGTGTAGCCTTGTGTTGTTGTGGTGCATCCCTGTGTGTTGTTGTGGTGCAGCCTTGTGTTGTTGTGGTGCAGCCCTGTGTTGTTGTGGTGCAGCCTTGTGTTGTTGTGGTGCAGCCTTGTGTGTTGTTGTGGTGCAGCCCTGTGTGTTGTTGTGGTGCAGCCTTGTGTGTTGGTGTGCAACCTTGTGTTGTTGTGGTGCAGCCTTGTGTTGTTGTGGTGCAGCCTTGTGTTGTTGTGGTGCAGCCCTGTGTGTTGTTGTGGTGCAGCCTTGTGTTGTTGTGGTGCAGCCCTGTGTTGTTGTGGTGCAGCCTTGTGTTGTTGAGGTGCAGCCTTGTGTTGTTGTGGTGCATCCCTGTGTGTTGTTGTGGTGCAGCCCTGTGTGTTGTGGTGCAGCCTTGTGTTGTTGTGGTGCAGCCCTGTGTTGTTGTGGTGCAGCCCTGTGTTGTTGTGGTGCAGCCTTGTGTTGTTGTGGTGCAGCCCTGTGTGTTGTTGTGGTGCAGCCTTGTGTTGTTGTGGTGCAGCCTTGTGTTGTTGTGGTGCAGCCTTGTGTTGTTGTGGTGCAGCCTTGTGTTGTTGTGGTGCAGCCTTGTGTTGTTGTGGTGCAGCCTTGTGTTGTTGTGGTGCAGCCCTGTGTGTTGTTGTGGTGCAGCCCTGTGTGTTGTTGTGGTGCAGCCTTGTGTTGTTGTGGTGCAGCCTTGTGTTGTTGTGGTGCAGCCTTGTGTTGTTGTGGTGCAGCCTTGTGTTGTTGTGGTGCAGCCCTGTGTTGTTGTGGTGCAGCCTTGTGTTGTTGTGGTGCAGCCTTGTGTGTTGTTGTGGTGCAGCCCTGTGTGTTGTTGTGGTGCAGCCTTGTGTGTTGGTGTGCAGCCTTGTGTGTTGTTGTGGTGCAGCCCTGTGTGTTGTTGTGGTGCAGCCTTGTGTGTTGGTGTGCAGCCTTGTGTTGTTGTGGTGCAGCTCTGTGTGTTGTGGTGCAGCCTTGTGTGTTGTTGTGGTGCAGCCCTGTGTGTTGTTGTGGTGCAGCCCTGTGTGTTGTGGTGCAGCCCTGTGTGTTGTGGTGCAGCCCTGTGTGTTGGTGTGCAGCCTTGTGTTGTTGTGGTGCAGCCCTGTGTGTTGTGGTGCAGCCCTCTGTGTTGTTGTGGTGCAGCCTTGTGTGTTGGTGTGCAGCCCTGTGTGTTGTGGTGGTGCAGCCCTGTGTGTTGTGGTGGTGCAGCCCTGTGTGTTGTTGTGGTGCAGCCTTGTGTGTTGGTGTGCAGCCCTGTGTGTTGTGGTGGTGCAGCCCTGTGTGTTGGTGTGCAGCCCTGTGTGTTGTGGTGCAGCCCTGTGTGTTGTGGTGCAGCCCTGTGTGTTGGTGTGCTGCCTTGTGTTGTTGTGGTGCAGCCCTGTGTGTTGTGGTGCAGCCCTGTGTGTTGTTGTGGTGCAGCCTTGTGTGTTGGTGTGCAGCCCTGTGTGTTGTTGTGGTGCAGCCCTGTGTGTTTTGGTGCAGCCCTGTGTGTTGTTGTGGTGCAGCCCTGTGTGTTGTTGTGGTGCAGCCCTGTGTGTTGTTGTGGTTCAGCCTTGTGTTGTTGTGGTGCAGCCCTGTGTTGTTGTGGTGCAGCCCTGTGTGTTGTGGTGCAGCCCTGTGTGTTGTGGTGCAGCCCTGTGTGTTGTTGTGGTGCAGCCTTGTGTGTTGTTGTGGTGCAGCCCTGTGTGTTGTTGTGGTGCAGCCCTGTGTGTTGGTGTGCAGCCCTGTGTGTTGTTGTGGTGCAGCCCTGTGTGTTGTTGTGGTGCAGCCTTGTGTGTTGGTTTGGTGCAGCCCTGCGTGTTGGTGTGCAGCCCTGTGTGTTGGTTTGGTGCAGCCCTGTGTGTTGGTGTGCAGCCCTGTGTGTTGTTGTGGTGCAGCCCTGTGTGTTGTTTGGGTGCAGCCCTGTGTGTTGTTGTGGTGCAGCCTTGTGTTGTTGTGGTGCAGCCTTGTGTTGTTGTGGTTCAGCCCTGTGTTGTTGTGGTGCAGCCTTGTGTTGTTGTGGTGCAGCCTTGTGTTGTTGTGGTGCAGCCCTGTGTTGTTGTGGTGCAGCCCTGTGTGTTGTTGTGGTGCAGCCTTGTGTTGTTGTGGTGCAGCCTTGTGTTGTTGTGGTGCAGCCTTGTGTTGTTGTGGTGCAGCCTTGTGTGTTGTTGTGGTGCAGCCCTGTGTGTTGTTGTGGTGCAGCCTTGTGTTGTTGTGGTGCAGCCTTGTGTTGTTGTGGTGCAGCCTTGTGTTGTTGTGGTGCAGCCTTGTGTTGATGTGGTGCAGCCCTGTGTTTTTGTGGTGCAGCCTTGTGTTGTTGTGGTGCAGCCTTGTGTTGTTGTGGTGCAGCCCTGTGTGTTGTTGTGGTGCAGCCTTGTGTGTTGGTGTGCAGCCTTGTGTTGTTGTGGTGCAGCCTTGTGTTGTTGTGGTGCAGCCCTGTGTTGTTGTGGTGCAGCCTTGTGTTGTTGTGGTGCAGCCTTGTGTGTTGTTGTGGTGCAGCCCTGTGTGTTGTTGTGGTGCAGCCCTGTGTGTTGGTGTGCAGCCTTTTGTTGTGGTGCAGCCTTGTGTTGTTGTGGTGCAGCCTTGTGTGTTGGTGTGCAGCCCTGTGTGTTGTTGTGGTGCAGCCCTGTGTGTTGTGGTGCAGCCCTGTGTGTTGGTGTGCAGCCTTTTGTTGTGGTGCAGCCTTGTGTTGTTGTGGTGCAGGCCTGTGTGTTGTGGTGAAGCCCTGTGTGTTGTGGTGCAGCCCTGTGTGTTGGTGTGCAGCCCTGTGTGTTGTGGTGCAGCCCTGTGTGTTGTGGTGCAGCATTGTGTTGTTGTGGTGCAGCCCTGTGTGTTGGTGTGCAGCCTTGTGTTGTTGTGGTGCAGCCCTGTGTGTTGTGGTGCAGCCCTGTGTGTTGTTGTGGTGCAGCCTTGTGTGTTGGTGTGCAGCCCTGTGTGTTGTTGTGGTGCAGCCCTGTGTGTTGGTGTGCAGCCCTGTGTGTTGTGGTGCAGCCCTGTGTGTTGTGGTGCAGCCCTGTGTGTTGTGGTGCAGACCTGTGTGTTGGTGTGCAGCCTTGTGTTGTTGTGGTGCAGCCCTGTGTGTTGTGGTGCAGCCCTGTGTGTTGTTGTGGTGCAGCCTTGTGTGTTGTGGTGCAGCCCTGTGTGTTGTTGTGGTGCAGCCCTGTGTGTTGTGGTGCAGCCCTGTGTGTTGTTGTGGTGCAGCCTTGTGTTGTTGTGGTGCAGCCCTGTGTGTTGTTGTGGTGCATCCTTGTGTTGTTGTGGTGCAGCCCTGTGTGTTGTTGTGGTGCCGCCTTGTGTTGTTGTGGTGCAGCCTTGTGTTGTTGTGGTGCAGCCTTGTGTTGTTGTGGTGCAGCCTTGTGTTGTTGTGGTGCAGCCCTGTGTGTTGTGGTGCAGACCTGTGTGTTGTGGTGCAGCTCTGTGTGTTGTTGTGGTGCAGCCCTGTGTGTTGGTGTGCAGCCTTGTGTTGTTGTGGTGCAGCCCTGTGTGTTGTGGTGCAGCCCTGTGAGTTGCGGGTGCCGCCCTGTGTGTTGGGGGTGCTGCCCTGTGTGTTGGGGGCGCTGCCCTGTGTGTTGCGGGTGCTGCCCTGTGAGTTGCGGGTGCTGCCCTGTGTGTTGGGGGTGCTGCCCTTTGTGTTAAAGGCATCGCTGTGTGTGGTGTGGTGCCCCGTGTGTGTTGTGGTGTAGCCCTGTGTGTTTTGGTTTAGCCCTGTGTGTTAAAGGCAGCGCTGTGTGTGTTCTGGTACAGCCCTGTGTGTTGTGGTGTAGCCCTGTGTGTTGTGGTGTAGCCCTGTGTGTTTTGCTGCAGCCCTGTTTTGTGGTTCACCACTATTTAAATTCCTCTGAGAATTTTGGAGGTGGTGATCATTACACCCCTTCCTCTTCTATATGTCAGGGACGTTAGGTTTAGGCTCCTGAAGCCTTTCCTCGTAGTGCATACCTCTCAGTTCTGGGAATAGTCAGGTGGCATACGTCAGTGTGCTTTGTGTTCATGTGTGGTGGGCGATGTGTGGTGTGGTGGTCGATGTGTCGTGGGGTGGTCGATGTGTGGTGGGGTGGGCGATGTGTGGTGTGGTGGTCGATGTGTGGTGGGGTGGTCGATGTGTGGTGGGTGGTCGATGTGTGGTGGGTGGTCGATGTGTCGTGGGGTGGTCGATGTGTGGTGGGGTGGTCGATGTGTGGTGGGGTGGGCGATGTGTGGTGTGGTGGTCGATGTGTGGTGGGGTGGTCGATGTGTGGTGGGGTGGTCGATGTGTGGTGGGTGGTCGATGTGTGGTGGGGTGGTCGATGTGTGGTGGGGTGGTCGATGTGTGGTGGGGTGGGCGATGTGTGGTGTGGTGGTCGATGTGTGGTGGGGTGGTCGATGTGTGGTGGGGTGGTCGATGTGTGGTGGGGTGGTCGATGTGTGGTGGGGTGGGCGATGTGTGGTGGGGTGGTCGATGTGTGGTGGGGTGGGCGATGTGTGGTGTGGTGGTCGATGTGTGGTGTGGTGGTCGATGTGTGGTGTGGTGGTCGATGTGTGGTGGGTGGTCGATGTGTGGTGGGGTGGGCGATGTGTGGTGTGGTGGTCGATGTGTGGTGGGTGGTCGATGTGTGGTGTGGTGGTCGATGTGTGGTGGGTGGTCGATGTGTGGTGTGGTGGTCGATGTGTGGTGGGGTGGTCGATGTGTGGTGGGGTGGGCGATGTGTGGTGTGGTGGTCGATGTGTGGTGTGGTGGTCGATGTGTGGTGGGGTGGGCGATGTGTGGTGGGTGGTCGATGTGTGGTGGGTGGTCGATGTGTGGTGGGGTGGGCGATGTGTGGTGGGGTGGTCGATGTGTGGTGGGGTGGTCGATGTGTGGTGGGGTGGTCGATGTGTGGTGGGGTGGTCGATGTGTGGTGGGGTGGTCGATGTGTGGTGGGGTGGTCGATGTGTGGTGGGTGGTCGATGTGTGGTGGGGTGGTCGATGTGTGGTGGGTGGTCGATGTGTGGTGGGTGGTCGATGT
Source organism: Procambarus clarkii (assembly GCF_040958095.1). Lineage (NCBI taxonomy): Eukaryota > Metazoa > Arthropoda > Malacostraca > Decapoda > Cambaridae > Procambarus > Procambarus clarkii. Next base: position 11,311,025 of record NC_091242.1, on the reverse strand, counting down.
GTGGTGGGTGGTCGATGTGTGGTGGGTGGTCGATGTGTGGTGGGGTGGTCGATGTGTTTGTGGGGTTGTCCGTGTGTGGTGGGTGATCCATGTGTACTCACCTATTTGTGCTTGCGGGAGTTGAGCTCTGGCTCTTAGGTCCCGCCTCTCAACTGTCAATCAACTGGTGTACAGATTGCTGAGCCTACTGGGCTCTATCATAACTACATTTGAAACAGTGTCTGGAGTCATCCTCCCCCACATCACTGCCTAATGCTTTCCATTTGTTAACCACTCTGACAATAAAAAAATATTTCTAATATCTCTGAAGCTCATTTGGGCACTCAATTTCCATCTGTGTCCCTTAGTTCGTGTGCCCGTTGTGTTAATAGCCTGTCTTGATCTACCCTGTCAATTCCCATGAGAATTTTGTACGTGGTGATCATGTCCCCCCTAACTCTTCTGTCTTTCAGCGACGTGACGTTACATTCCGTAGTCTCTCCTCGTAGGTCATATCTCTCAGCTCGGGTACTAGTCTGGTGGCAAACCTTTTAACCTTTTCCCGGTTAGTCTTATGCTTGACTCGATATGGACTCCATGCTGGGGCTGCATACTCCAGGATTGGTCTGACTTAGATGGTATACTAAGTTCTGAATGATTCCTTTCACAAGTTTCTAAATGCCGTTTTTATGCTGGCCAACCTGGGATATGCGTCCAATGAGGTGGTAGAGGTACTAGGAATCAAGGTAGAAAATATTAATCTACTTGTTATTTTAATATACAAACCACCAGATGCAACAGTTGAGGAATTCACTGAACAGATCCACAAAATAGAGAATATCCTTGATAACCTAGCAAACCCAGTACCAGAGATTACCTTCCTTGGAGACTTCAATCTAGCCAGTTTAAAATGGAGAATAGTAAACAACATCATAGCAGGAAGTCAACCTGGAAATAACCAACCACAGGTCAGAGAACTACTGAGCTTCTGTGACAAATTCTCGCTCTGTCAGCAGATTACAGAACCAACTAGGAACGAGAACACGCTGGGCCTGATATTCACGAACAATGATGAGCTAATCAGAGACATTATTGTCTCAGACACTACGTACTCGGACCACAAGCTCATTGAAGAGCAAACTAACATTAATAGCGGTAGTAGGCCCAAGAGAAACAAGCGAGAAGGGTTATTCAATAAATTAAATTTTAATAATAAAAGGATAGACTGGGAGAAAATAAACAGGGAACTTACAAACATTCAATGGGAAAATGTTCTAAGAAATAAAAATCCTACCCAAGGAATAGAAAAACTGACTTCTGTAGCATGTGAAGTCTGAAACATGTTCCTTGGAGGAAAGCCAGAAAGAGGTCAAATGTAGAAACAGAACGCAGACGACATTACAAAAGAAGGAAGAAATTAACGGAAATGCTTAAGCAGACACGACTCTCCATACAAAGAAGAAAGAATTTAAACAGGGAGATTGAAGAAATCGAACAGAGAGTGAAGCATTCCTATCAGACTTAAGAAAGGCAACTAGAACAGAAAGCAATTCAAGAAATAAAGAAAAACCCAAAATATTTCTTCACATATGCTAAATCAAAAGCAAAAATCACTGTCAGTATTGGACCTATTCGTATTAGTAAAGGTTCATACACTGAGGATGACAAAGAAATTAGTGAAATCCTAAAAAAAGCAGTATGAGGACATGACAGCTTCATAGAAAACTCCGACCTTACCTAACCTTCTTAGTATGTTAAGATAAGCATCTTATTGCTTCGTAATTACAATTATTACTTAACCTATTATAGGTATAGGTTAAGTAATAATTGTAATTACGAAGCAATAAGATGCTTATCTTAACATACTAAGAAGGTTAGGTAAGGTCGGTGTTTTCTATGAAGCTTTTCAAGGTAAACTAAAATAGTCACAATAAATTAGTATGTCACATATTTAATAAGTCAATATTGACTAAGAAAGTGCGAGAACGGGTTGTAATAAAAGTATTTGAGAGAGTGATCAGGAGTCAGGTCACTAGATTCATGGAAACCAATGACCGCCACAATCCAGGCCAACATGGATTTAGAGCAGGAAGATCATGCCTCTCACAGCTACTTGACCATTATGACAAAATCACTGAGGCATTAGAAGAAAGTCAGAATGCAGATGTTGTATACACAGACTTTGCAAAGGCATTCGACAAATGTGACCATGGAGTGACTGCACACAAAATGAGGTCAATGGGTATAACTGGTAAAGTAGGACGCTGGATACTCAATTTCCTGTCGAACAGAACAGAGTAACAGTCAATCAAGTAAAATCGAGTCCAGACACAGTTAAAAGCTCTGTACCTCAAGGTACAGTCCTTGCAACACTGCTGTTCCTTATTCTCATATCAGATATACACAAAAATACAAGTCACAGCTTGGTGTCATCCTTTGCAGATGATATAAAAACCAGCATGAAAATTACCTCTGTTAAAGACATTGAAAAACTATAAACAGACATTAACAAAGTTTTCGATTGGGCAGCAGAAAATAACATGATGTTTAACGGTGATGAATTCCAGGTACTCAGATACGGCAAAAATGAGGATCTTAAACATAATACAGGGTACAAAACACAGTCGAATCTGCCCATAGTAGGAAAACAGCATGTCAAGGATTTGAGAATAATGATGCCCGACAACCTAACGTTTAGGGAGCTTAACAAAGAAAGTATTGGGTCAGCCAGAAAAATGATAGGATAGATTACGAGAACCTTCAAGTCCAGAGATCCCATCACAGTGATTGTACTCTTCAAATCACTTGTGTTGTCCCGTTATCTTGAGGTTACCTTGAGATGTTTCGGGGCTTTAGTGTCCCCGCAGCCGGTCACGACCAGACCTCCACCCCCAGGAAGCAGCCCGTGACAGCTGACTAACACCCAAGTACCTATTTGACTGCTAGGTAACAGGGGCATAGGGTGAAAGAAACTCTGCTCATTGTTTCCCGCCGACGCCTGGGATCGAACTCAGGATCACAAGTCCAGTGTGCTGTCCGCTCGGCCGACCAGCTCCAAAAGTTCTCCCGTCTTGAGTTCTGCACTCTTCCCCCTTCAGAGCAGAAGAGATTGCTGAAATAGAGGGAATACAGAGAACATATACGGCACGCATAGACGAGATAAAGCACCTAAATTATTGGGATCGTCTCAAAGCTCTTCAAATGTACTCACTAGAAAGGAGACGAGTGATATACCAAATAATATACACATGGAAAATACTGGAGGGACAGGTCCCAAATCTGCACAGTAAAATAACAACGTACTGGAGTGAACGATATGGAAGAAAATGCAGAATAGAACCAGTGAAGAACAGACGTGCCATAGGCACAATCGGAGAACACTGTATAAACATCAGAGGTCCGCGGTTGTTCAACGTCCTATCAGAGAGCATCAGAAATATTGCCGGAACAACCGTGGACATCTTCAAGAGAAAACTAGGTTTTCTTCAAGGAGTGCTGGACCAAACGGGTTGTGATGGGTATGTGGGTCTGCGGGCCGCTCCAAGCAACAGCCTGGTGGACCAAGTCAAGCCTGGCTTCGGGCCGGGCTTGGGGGAGTAGAAGAACTCCCAGAACCCCATCAACCAGGTATCAACCGTGTGTCATATGCTACTGATGTTATACTCTTGATATGGGCTTCACGGGACAGGTCTGGCATGATATGACACCCCCCCCCCCAGGTTTTTCTCTTTCTAATTCTTGAAGAATTTCATCTCCCAAATGATACCTTGTATTTGGCCACCTACTCCCTACACATATCTTCATTACATTACATTTGCTTGGGTTAAACTCTAACAAAGATTTGTTCGACCATTCCTTCAGTTTGTCTAGGTCTTCTTGAAGCCTCAAGCAGTCCTCATCTGTCTTAATCCTTCTCTTAATTTTGGCATCGTCAGCAAATATTGAGATGAATGAGTCAATGCCCTCCGGGAGATCGCTACGTATATCAGAAACAGGATAGGACCGAGTACAGAGCCCTGTGGGGCTCCACTGGTGACTTCACGCCAATCTGAAGTCTCACCCCTCACTGTGAGCACTCTCACTCTCTGCTTCACACTCTCTCTGCACTCTCTGCTTCATATTGCTTGGGTATTCCCTTATCCACTGGAGCACTTTACCAGTTACTCCTGCCTGTCTCTCCAGCTTATGTACTAGCCTCTTACGGGGGACTGTCAAAGGCTTTCCGACAGTCCAAAAAAATACAGTCCACCCAACCTTCTCTTTCTTGCTTAATCTTTGTCACCTGGTCGTAGAATTCTATTAGGCCAGTAAGGCAAGATTTACCCTCCCTGAACCCATGTTGAGGAGTTATCACGAAGTCCCTTCTCTCCAGATGTGTTACTAGATTTTTTCTCACGATCTTCTCCATCACCTTGCATGGTATACAAGTTAAGGACACTGGCCTGTAGTTCAGTGCTTCTTGTCTGTCACCCTTTTTGTATATTGGGACCACATTCGCCGTCTTCCATATTTCTGGTAGGTCTCCCGTCTCCAGTGACCTACTATACACTATAGAGAGTGGCAATCAGAGTGCCTCTGCACACTCTTTCAGTACCCATGGTGAGATCCAGATCCAACAGGTGTCTCTTGACCTCAACTCTCGTAATTTCGAACCCTTCCAAGGCCGCCTGATTTACCTCCCCCTCTCCTAGTGCTGTGACCTTACCTTGTTCTATTGTGAAGACCTCCTGGAACCTCTTGTTGAGTTCTTCACACACCTCTGTCATTCTCTGTATACCTGTCCTCGCCTGTTCTAAGTTTCATTACCTGTTCTTTCACTGTTGTTTTCCTCCTGATGTGACTGTGGAGTAGCTTTGGTTCGGTCTTGGCTTTGCTTTCTATATTATTTTCAAATTTTTTCTGCTTCTCTTCTCACACTAACATACTCATTCCTGGTTCTCTGGTATCTCTCTCTGCTTTACGGTGTTCTGTTATTTCGGATGTTCCTCCACGCCCTTTTGTTCAGTTCCTTTGCTTCCACACGTGCCCTGTTAAACCATGGAATCTTCTTTTTTATGTTTATGGTATACATTTTATGGTTTATGGTATACATTGCAGGGTAATCTCATTACCCTGCAATGTATACCATAAACCTATAATTATGTTGCTTTGGACCGTCAAGAGAGGAGCGTTAATATTTTTCAGTGGCTCGGTTCATGATCTTACATGAAGCTCTGTACGACAGCTGACCGCAGCTAGGGGCAGAGATCTTACATGAAGCTCTCTACGACATCTGACCGCAGCTTGGGACAGAGATCTTACATGAAGCTCTGTACGACATCTGACCGCAGCTTGGGACAGAGATCTTACATGAAGCTCTGTACGACATCTGACCGCAGCTTGGGGCAGAGATCTTACATTAAACCCTATACGAAAGCTGATCGGAGCTTGGGGTAGAGATTCACTTGCTGATCGTTCAGGTGTAAAAGTCCAACATTGTGGAAATAAGAGAAGCAGCAGTATTCCCTGGAATCGTTGAAGTTTGGTCCTGTAAACAAGAAGCCGGAACGGACAGGAAACCGGTCATCAGGAAGACCGCGTTTGAGACGAACCACTTCCCATGTTTACAGGAGCGGGACTTGAATGAGAATGTCCAGGAGCAGATATGAATGACAAAAACTAAAGTTGGAACCTTTTAAATAGGAGAGATTTACATCAGAGAGAAAAGTGATCGTTGGGGGATTCACAAACCCTTAACATTGATAATGACGTCTGCTCAAGGAATGGAAAAAATGGGTTGGGGTGTGTTTTCCATTGACAAAGGTTGATGGAATACTAAATAGAAGTTTAGAAAAGAAAGGTTGTGCTGGTAGGTGGAATAGATGGGATGGGGGTGGTGATAATTAAAATGTTTGGGGTAAATGAACACAAATACACACTGAAATAAATATATAATCCCCCTTAATATGTCCTACGCAAATAGCAGCGATGTGATCAACAGAAATATTATTTATGCGCGCTACTGTACTCGAACAAAATAGATGAAAATGAGTTGATAGACAATTTGATGAATGCAGAAAAAAGGGAACTTTTAGCTGTACAATAAATAATTAAATAAAAATTATTTCACACAAACAGGTTAGATAAGTATGAAAAATAGGAAAACATATCAGGTAAATTTTAAAATGTAGCCTCAAAGACGACCCGAAAACCCCAAAATACAAACTATTTCGAGAGATATTTAAATAAAATAATACTCGAATAATGTGAGTACTATATATATAATATATACTAGCTGTACCCGTCACGCGTTGCTGTGGCTCAGTCTGATTAAATGGAAAAGAAAGAAAAGAGAAAGCGCGTGTTTCTAATGTTTAATTTCACAATGCTTGTGGGTATACAATACTTTTTGTTGTTCCATTGTCTGCGGAGATATAAAGATTGTCTGGTTTGCCGACTCTAGAACACACAACATATAATTGTCCATGTGAGAAGCAATCCGTGTCTAGACATAAACTGCACAATTCTAAAGATTGGCCCTGAGCTTTGTTGATGGTGATTGCAAACGCCAATCGAATTGGAAATTACAGTCTCTTAAATTGAAATGTCATGTCTGTTGGAATCATAGGAATGCGAGGTATGAGGACATCTTCTCCTTTGAAAGGTCCTGTCAAGATTGTTGCTTCTACAACGTTGCTGATTATTATTTTTACTGCAAGCCACGTGACGTTGCAAAGCTTCTCAATTGCAGTACGTGCGGTGGTATTCCTGGCAGATCGAGTGAATTAAAAAATTCTGTTTCGATAATTAACCGCTTCATCTGCTTCCACAACAATGTCGACGGACTTGTATGTGACTTCCTCGCTTTGAATGTAAGACTGAATAATATTGATAAGTTTGTAGACGTCTTTGTTCTTGGTCGCAAGAATAGCTCGTTCACTCAGCCAATCATGATTCTTATAATTGGTCTGAATATTGGGAAATACTTTTTCAACTTCCTCTTTTGACGTCACTAAATTGAAGAAGTTATGACGCAATGAAATTCGTCCTGAGGTCAGATCAACCGGCACGTTTCCGTTCCCAATTTCCAGAAATTGATGTGAGAATATCTCAACTGATGGATCGTTTTGCAGCTGGACATGCAAATTTATAGTTAATTTTAACGTCTTTACATAGCGCCACAAAGTAGAGTATTTCAGGCAAGCATTTATTTCGTCCGCTGGTGTCGATCGAGGAATTACAGGTAATGTTTACCTGAAATCTCCTGCAAGCAATATTAATGCATTCCCAAATGGTCTGACGTTTCCACGCAAATCTTTCAATGTTCGATCAGGAGCCTCAAACTTTTTGCTCAAACGTTAGCCTAGGAATATTTGATTGCACATACAGCAACCGATCACCCATGTTGTAATTTTGTTCACTTCGCAATTCTACATCGAACGAAACAGCAACAGATGGATTGGGTGACGGCATTCCCAATTGAGAACTTTGTTCTCAATTTCTAAGCACAAATCCTTAATCATTATCAACGCTTCGCTATAGATTTCTGCTGTGAAATCCATGTTCATATTTGAATTTTCCTTGCGTATTCGGCGGACAATATCTTAAGCTAAGTGCGATTTATATTTCTCCCATAACTCTGAGATGTAGGAAAGCAGGCGGTCCATATGATTGCAAACAATGCACGAATTTGATTTAGATGTGACGTGTTTGACGCATCATTAATGCATAAATCCCAGTGTCTGTCGTTCTCCAATAAATACAGAGCTTGACATGCACTACGGAAAGTGGCATGTGTAATGCTGTTGAAAAATCTCAATTACTGGAAAGACGTTGGACCGGGGACATTTACCAACAGCATGCGAATAAAGAAACATTCATCCTGATTGGGATGCACGGTGTACAGTCTGCCTATCGTAGTTTATTTGAATATGCCAGGTTGTCCGTCGACTCGCTCTCCTCATCTGCGTCGTTCAAATGATTTTCTGCTCACATTCCATAT
>NC_091242.1:11089635-11300065 GCF_040958095.1 Procambarus clarkii | reverse complement strand
TGCACACAACAACACAAGGCTGCACCACAACATACAGGGCTGCACCACAACAACACAAGGCTGCACCACAACAACACAAGGCTACACCACAACAACACAAGGCTGCACCACAACACACAGGGCTACACCACAACAAGACAAGGCTGCACCACAACAACACAAGGCTGCACCACAACAACACACAGGGCTGCACCACAACACACAAGGCTGCACCACAACAACACACAGGGCTGCACCACAACACACAGGGCTGCACCACAACAACACAAGGCTGCACCACACCAACACAAGGCTGCACCACAACAACACAAGGCTGCACCACAACACACAGGGCTGCACCACAACACAAGGCTGCACCACAACAACACAAGGCTGCACCACAACACACAGGGCTGCACCATACCAACACAAGGCTGCACCACAACAACACAAGGCTGCACCACAACACACAGGGCTACACCACAACAACACAAGGCTGCACCACAACAACACAAGGCTGCACCACAACAACACACAGGGCTGCACCACAACACACAAGGCTGCACCACAACAACACACAGGGCTGCACCACAACACACAGGGCTGCACCACAACAACACAAGGCTGCACCACAACAACACAAGGCTGCACCACAACAACACAAGGCTGCACCACAACAACACAAGGCTGCACCACACCAACACAAGGCTGCACCACAACAACACACAGGGCTGCAACACAACAACACAAGGCTGCACAACAACACAAGGCTGCACACCAACACACAAGGCTGCACCACAACAACACAAGGCTGCACCACAACAACACAAGGCTGCACCACAACAACACACAGGGCTGCACCACAACACACAAGGCTGCACCACAACAACACAGAGGGCTGCACCACAACAACACACAGGGCTGCACCAGAACACACAAGGCTGCACACCAACACACAAGGCTGCACCACAACACACAAGGCTGCACCACAACAACACAAGGCTGCACCACAAAAACACAAGGCTGCACCACAACAACACACAGGGCTGCACCACAACAACACAAGGCTGCACCACAACAACACAAGGCTGCACCACAACAACACACAGGGCTGCACCACAACACACAGGGCTGCACCACAACACACAGGACTGCACCACAACAACACACAGGGCTGCACCACAACACACAGGGCTGCACCACAACACACAGGGCTGCACCACAACAACACACAGGGCTGCACCACAACACACAGGGCTGCACCACAACACACACAGGGCTGCACCACAACAACACACAGGGCTGCACCACAACAACACACAGGGCTGCACCACAACAACACAAGGCTGCACCACAAAAACACAAGGCTGCACCACAACAACACACAGGGCTGCACCACAACAACACAAGGCTGCACCACAACAACACAAGGCTGCACCACAACAACACACAGGGCTGCACCACAACACACAGGGCTGCACCACAACACACAGGGCTGCACCACAACAACACTCAGGGCTGCACCACAACAACACACAGGGCTGCACCACAACACACAGGGCTGCACCACAACACACAGGGCTGCACCACAACAACACACAGGGCTGCACCAAAACACACAGGGCTGCACCACAACACACACAGGGCTGCACCACAACAACACACAGGGCTGCACCACAACAACACACAGGGCTGCACCACAACAACACACAGGGCTGCACCACAACAACACAAGGCTGCACAACAACACAAGGCTGCACACCAACACACAAGGCTGCACCACAACAACACAAGGCTGCACCACAACAACACAAGGCTGCACCACAACAACACACAGGGCTGCACCACAACACACAAGGCTGCACCACAACAACACAGAGGGCTGCTCCACAACAACACACAGGGCTGCACCAGAACACACAAGGCTGCACACCAACACACAAGGCTGCACCACAACACACAAGGCTGCACCACAACAACACAAGGCTGCACCACAAAAACACAAGGCTGCACCACAACAACACACAGGGCTGCACCACAACAACACAAGGCTGCACCACAACAACACAAGGCTGCACCACAACAACACACAGGGCTGCACCACAACACACAGGGCTGCACCACAACACACAGGGCTGCACCACAACAACACACAGGGCTGCACCACAACACACAGGGCTGCACCACAACACACAGGGCTGCACCACAACAACACACAGGGCTGCACCACAACACACAGGGCTGCACCACAACACACACAGGGCTGCACCACAACAACACACAGGGCTGCACCACAACAACACACAGGGCTGCACCACAACAACACAAGGCTGCACCACAAAAACACAAGGCTGCACCACAACAACACACAGGGCTGCACCACAACAACACAAGGCTGCACCACAACAACACAAGGCTGCACCACAACAACACACAGGGCTGCACCACAACACACAGGGCTGCACCACAACACACAGGGCTGCACCACAACAACACACAGGGCTGCACCACAACACACAGGGCTGCACCACAACACACAGGGCTGCACCACAACAACACACAGGGCTGCACCACAACACACAGGGCTGCACCACAACACACACAGGGCTGCACCACAACAACACACAGGGCTGCACCACAACAACACACAGGGCTGCACCACAACAACACACAGGGCTGCACCACAACAACACAAGGCTGCACAACAACACAAGGCTGCACACCAACACACAAGGCTGCACCACAACAACACAAGGCTGCACCACAACAACACAAGGCTGCACCACAACAACACACAGGGCTGCACCACAACAACACACAGGGCTGCACCACAACACACAAGGCTGCACACCAACACACAAGGCTGCACCACAACACATAAGGCTGCACCACAACAACACAAGGCTGCACCACAAAAACACAAGGCTGCACCACAACAACACAAGGCTGCACCACAACAACACAAGGCTGCACCACAACAACACAAGGCTGCACCACAACAACACACGGCTGCACCACAACAACACAAGGCTGCACCACAACACACAGGGCTGCACCACAACATCACACTGGGCTGCACCACAACACACAGGGCTGCACCACAACACACAGGGCTGCACCACAACAACACACAGGGCTGCACCACAACACACAGTGCTGCACCACAACCCACACAGGGCTGCACCACAACAACACACAGGGCTGCACCACAACAACACACAGGGCTGCACCACAACACACAAGGCTGCACCACAACAACACAAAGCTACACCACAACACACAGGGCTGCACCACAACAACACAAGGCTGCACCACAACACTCAGAGCTGCACCACAGCAACACAGGGCTACACCACAACAACACAGGGCTGCACCACAACAACACACAGGGCTGCACCACAACAACACACAGGGCTGCACCACAACAACACAAGGCTGCACCACAACAACACACAGGGCTGCACCACAACAACACAGGGCTACACCACAACAACACACAAGGCTGCACTGCAACAACACACAGGGCTGCACCACAACAACACACAGGGCTGCACCACAACACACAGGGCTGCACCACAACAACACAAGGCTGCACCACAACAACACAAGGCTGCACCACAACAACAACACAAGGCTGCACCACAACAACACACAGGGCTGCACCACAACAACACACAGGGCTGCACTACAACAACACACAGGGCTGCACCACAACAACACACAGGGCTGCACCACAACACACAGGGCTGCACCACAACAACACAAGGCTGCACCACAACAACACAAGGCTGCACCACAACAACAACACAAGGCTGCACCACAACAACACACAGGGCTGCACCACAACACACAGGGCTGCACCACAACAACACACAAGGCTGCACCACAACACACAGGGCTGCACCACAACAACACAAGGCTGCACCACAACAACACAAGGCTGCACCACAACAACACACAGGGCTGCACCACAACACACAGGGCTGCACCACAACAACACACAGGGCTGCACAACAACACACAGGGCTGCACCACAACAACACACAGGGCTGCACCACAACACACAGGGCTGCACCACAACAACACAAGGCTGCACCACAACAACACAAGGCTGCACCACAACAACAACACAAGGCTGCACCACAACAACACAAGGCTGCACAACAACAACACAAGGCTGCACCACACCAACACAAGGCTGCACCACAACAACACAAGGCTGCACCACACCAACACAAGGCTGCACCACAACAACACAAGGCTGCACCACAACACACAGGGCTGCACCACAACAACACAAGGCTGCACCACAACAACACAAGGCTACACCACAACAACACAAGGTTGCACCACAACACACAGGGCTACACCACAACAACACAAGGCTGCACCACAACAACACAAGGCTGCACCACAACAACACACAGGGCTGCACCACAACACACAAGGCTGCACCACAACAACACACAGGGCTGCACCACAACACACAGGGCTGCACCACAACAACACAAGGCTGCACCACACCAACACAAGGCTGCACCACAACAACACAAGGCTGCACCACAACACACAGGGCTGCACCACAACAACACAAGGCTGCACCACAACAACACAAAACTGCACCACAACACACAGGGCTGCACCACACCATCACAAGGCTGCACCACAACAACACAAGGCTGCACCACAACACACAGGGCTACACCACAACAACACAAGGCTGCACCACAACAACACAAGGCTGCACCACAACAACACACAGGGCTGCACCACAACACACAAGGCTGCACCACAACAACACACAGGGCTGCACCACAACACACAGGGCTGCACCACAACAACACAAGGCTGCACCACAACAACACAAGGCTGCACCACAACAACACAAGGCTGCACCACACCAACACAAGGCTGCACCAAAACAACACACAGGGCTGCACCACAACACACAGGGCTGCACCACAACAACACAAGGCTGCACCACAACAACACAAGGCTGCACCACAACAACACAAGGCTGCACCACAACAACACAAGGCTGCACCACAACAACACAAGGCTGCACCACACCAACACAAGGCTGCACCACAACACACAGGGCTGCACCACAACAACACAAGGCTGCACCACAACAACACAAGGCTGCACCACACCAACACAAGGCTGCACCACAACAACACAAGGCTGCACCACAACACACAGGGCTGCACCACAACAACACAAGGCTGCACCACAACAACACAAGGCTGCACCACAACACACAGGGCTGCACCACACCAACACAAGGCTGCACCACAACAACACAAGGCTGCACCACAACACACAGGGCTACACCACAACAACACAAGGCTGCACCACAACAACACAAGGCTGCACCACAACAACACACAGGGCTGCACCACAACACACAGGGCTGCACCACAACAACACACAGGGCTGCACCACAACACACAGGGCTGCACCACAACAACACAAGGCTGCACCACAACAACGCAAGGCTGCACCACAACAACAACACAAGGCTGCACCACAACAACACAAGGCTGCACCACAACAACACAAGGCTGCACCACACCAACACAAGGCTGCACCACAACAACACAAGGCTGCACCACACCAACACAAGGCTGCACCACAACAACACAAGGCTGCACCACAACATACAGGGCTGCACCACAACAACACAAGGCTGCACCACAACAACACAAGGCTACACCACAACAACACAAGGCTGCACCACAACACACAGGGCTACACCACAACAAGACAAGGCTGCACCACAACAACACAAGGCTGCACCACAACAACACACAGGGCTGCACCACAACACACAAGGCTGCACCACAACAACACACAGGGCTGCACCACAACACACAGGGCTGCACCACAACAACACAAGGCTGCACCACACCAACACAAGGCTGCACCACAACAACACAAGGCTGCACCACAACACACAGGGCTGCACCACAACACAAGGCTGCACCACAACAACACAAGGCTGCACCACAACACACAGGGCTGCACCATACCAACACAAGGCTGCACCACAACAACACAAGGCTGCACCACAACACACAGGGCTACACCACAACAACACAAGGCTGCACCACAACAACACAAGGCTGCACCACAACAACACACAGGGCTGCACCACAACACACAAGGCTGCACCACAACAACACACAGGGCTGCACCACAACACACAGGGCTGCACCACAACAACACAAGGCTGCACCACAACAACACAAGGCTGCACCACAACAACACAAGGCTGCACCACAACAACACAAGGCTGCACCACACCAACACAAGGCTGCACCACAACAACACACAGGGCTGCAACACAACAACACAAGGCTGCACAACAACACAAGGCTGCACACCAACACACAAGGCTGCACCACAACAACACAAGGCTGCACCACAACAACACAAGGCTGCACCACAACAACACACAGGGCTGCACCACAACACACAAGGCTGCACCACAACAACACAGAGGGCTGCACCACAACAACACACAGGGCTGCACCAGAACACACAAGGCTGCACACCAACACACAAGGCTGCACCACAACACACAAGGCTGCACCACAACAACACAAGGCTGCACCACAAAAACACAAGGCTGCACCACAACAACACACAGGGCTGCACCACAACAACACAAGGCTGCACCACAACAACACAAGGCTGCACCACAACAACACACAGGGCTGCACCACAACACACAGGGCTGCACCACAACACACAGGACTGCACCACAACAACACACAGGGCTGCACCACAACACACAGGGCTGCACCACAACACACAGGGCTGCACCACAACAACACACAGGGCTGCACCACAACACACAGGGCTGCACCACAACACACACAGGGCTGCACCACAACAACACACAGGGCTGCACCACAACAACACACAGGGCTGCACCACAACAACACAAGGCTGCACCACAAAAACACAAGGCTGCACCACAACAACACACAGGGCTGCACCACAACAACACAAGGCTGCACCACAACAACACAAGGCTGCACCACAACAACACACAGGGCTGCACCACAACACACAGGGCTGCACCACAACACACAGGGCTGCACCACAACAACACTCAGGGCTGCACCACAACAACACACAGGGCTGCACCACAACACACAGGGCTGCACCACAACACACAGGGCTGCACCACAACAACACACAGGGCTGCACCAAAACACACAGGGCTGCACCACAACACACACAGGGCTGCACCACAACAACACACAGGGCTGCACCACAACAACACACAGGGCTGCACCACAACAACACACAGGGCTGCACCACAACAACACAAGGCTGCACAACAACACAAGGCTGCACACCAACACACAAGGCTGCACCACAACAACACAAGGCTGCACCACAACAACACAAGGCTGCACCACAACAACACACAGGGCTGCACCACAACAACACACAGGGCTGCACCACAACACACAAGGCTGCACACCAACACACAAGGCTGCACCACAACACACAAGGCTGCACCACAACAACACAAGGCTGCACCACAAAAACACAAGGCTGCACCACAACAACACAAGGCTGCACCACAACAACACAAGGCTGCACCACAACAACACAAGGCTGCACCACAACAACACACGGCTGCACCACAACAACACAAGGCTGCACCACAACACACAGGGCTGCACCACAACAACACACTGGGCTGCACCACAACACACAGGGCTGCACCACAACACACAGGGCTGCACCACAACAACACACAGGGCTGCACCACAACACACAGGGCTGCACCACAACCCACACAGGGCTGCACCACAACAACACACAGGGCTGCACCACAACAACACACAGGGCTGCACCACAACACACAAGGCTGCACCACAACAACACAAGGCTACACCACAACACACAGGGCTGCACCACAACAACACAAGGCTGCACCACAACACTCAGGGCTGCACCACAGCAACACAGGGCTACACCACAACAACACAGGGCTGCACCACAACAAGACACAGGGCTGCACCACAACAACACACAGGGCTGCACCACAACAACACAAGGCTGCACCACAACAACACACAGGGCTGCACCACAACAACACAGGGCTACACCACAACAACACACAAGGCTGCACTACAACAACACACAGGGCTGCACCACAACAACACACAGGGCTGCACCACAACACACAGGGCTGCACCACAACAACACAAGGCTGCACCACAACAACACAAGGCTGCACCACAACAACAACACAAGGCTGCACCACAACAACACACAGGGCTGCACCAAAACACACAGGGCTGCACCACAACAACACACAAGGCTGCACCACAACACACAGGGCTGCACCACAACAACACAAGGCTGCACCACAACAACACAAGGCTGCACCACAACAACACACAGGGCTGCACCACAACACACAGGGCTGCACCACAACAACACACAGGGCTGCACAACAACACACAGGGCTGCACCACAACAACACACAGGGCTGCACCACAACACACAGGGCTGCACCACAACAACACAAGGCTGCACCACAACAACACAAGGCTGCACCACAACAACAACACAAGGCTGCACCACAACAACACAAGGCTGCACCACAACAACACAAGGCTGCACCACACCAACACAAGGCTGCACCACAACAACACAAGGCTGCACCACACCAACACAAGGCTGCACCACAACAACACAAGGCTGCACCACAACACACAGGGCTGCACCACAACAACACAAGGCTGCACCACAACAACACAAGGCTACACCACAACAACACAAGGTTGCACCACAACACACAGGGCTACACCACAACAACACAAGGCTGCACCACAACAACACAAGGCTGCACCACAACAACACACAGGGCTGCACCACAACACACAAGGCTGCACCACAACAACACACAGGGCTGCACCACAACACACAGGGCTGCACCACAACAACACAAGGCTGCACCACACCAACACAAGGCTGCACCACAACAACACAAGGCTGCACCACAACACACAGGGCTGCACCACAACAACACAAGGCTGCACCACAACACCACAAGGCTGCACCAGAACACACAGGGCTGCACCACACCATCACAAGGCTGCACCACAACAACACAAGGCTGCACCACAACACACAGGGCTACACCACAACAACACAAGGCTGCACCACAACAACACAAGGCTGCACCACAACAACACACAGGGCTGCACCACAACACACAAGGCTGCACCACAACAACACACAGGGCTGCACCACAACACACAGGGCTGCACCACAACAACACAAGGCTGCACCACAACAATACAAGGCTGCACCACAACAACACAAGGCTGCACCACACCAACACAAGGCTGCACCAAAACAACACACAGGGCTGCACCACAACACACAGGGCTGCACCACAACAACACAAGGCTGCACCACAACAACACAAGGCTGCACCACAACAACACAAGGCTGCACCACAACAACACAAGGCTGCACCACAACAACACAAGGCTGCACCACACCAACACAAGGCTGCACCACAACACACAGGGCTGCACCACAACAACACAAGGCTGCACCACAACAACACAAGGCTGCACCATACCAACACAAGGCTGCACCACAACAACACAAGGCTGCACCACAACACACAGGGCTGCACCACAACAACACAAGGCTGCACCACAACAACACAAGGCTGCACCACAACACACAGGGCTGCACCACAACAACACAAGGCTGCACCACAACACACAGGGCTACACCACAACAACACAAGGCTGCACCACAACAACACAAGGCTGCACCACAACAACACACAGGGCTGCACCACAACACACAGGGCTGCACCACAACAACACACAGGGCTGCACCACAACACACAGGGCTGCACCACAACAACACAAGGCTGCACCACAACAACGCAAGGCTGCACCACAACAACAACACAAGGCTGCACCACAAAAACACAAGGCTGCACCACAACAACACACAGGGCTGCACCACAACAACACAAGGCTGCACCACAACAACACAAGGCTGCACCACAACAACACACAGGGCTGCACCACAACACACAGGGCTGCACCACAACACACAGGACTGCACCACAACAACACACAGGGCTGCACCACAACACACAGGGCTGCACCACAACACACAGGGCTGCACCACAACAACACACAGGGCTGCACCACAACACACAGGGCTGCACCACAACACACACAGGGCTGCACCACAACAACACACAGGGCTGCACCACAACAACACACAGGGCTGCACCACAACAACACAAGGCTGCACCACAACAACACAAGGCTGCACCACACCAACACAAGGCTGCACCACAACAACACAAGGCTGCACCACACCAACACAAGGCTGCACCACAACAACACAAGGCTGCACCACAACACACAGGGCTGCACCACAACAACACAAGGCTGCACCACAACAACACAAGGCTACACCACAACAACACAAGGTTGCACCACAACACACAGGGCTACACCACAACAACACAAGGCTGCACCACAACAACACAAGGCTGCACCACAACAACACACAGGGCTGCACCACAACACACAAGGCTGCACCACAACAACACACAGGGCTGCACCACAACACACAGGGCTGCACCACAACAACACAAGGCTGCACCACACCAACACAAGGCTGCACCACAACAACACAAGGCTGCACCACAACACACAGGGCTGCACCACAACAACACAAGGCTGCACCACAACACCACAAGGCTGCACCAGAACACACAGGGCTGCACCACACCATCACAAGGCTGCACCACAACAACACAAGGCTGCACCACAACACACAGGGCTACACCACAACAACACAAGGCTGCACCACAACAACACAAGGCTGCACCACAACAACACAAGGCTGCACCACAACAACACAAGGCTGCACCACAACAACACACGGCTGCACCACAACAACACAAGGCTGCACCACAACACACAGGGCTGCACCACAACAACACACTGGGCTGCACCACAACACACAGGGCTGCACCACAACACACAGGGCTGCACCACAACAACACACAGGGCTGCACCACAACACACAGGGCTGCACCACAACCCACACAGGGCTGCACCACAACAACACACAGGGCTGCACCACAACAACACACAGGGCTGCACCACAACACACAAGGCTGCACCACAACAACACAAGGCTACACCACAACACACAGGGCTGCACCACAACAACACAAGGCTGCACCACAACACTCAGGGCTGCACCACAGCAACACAGGGCTACACCACAACAACACAGGGCTGCACCACAACAAGACACAGGGCTGCACCACAACAACACACAGGGCTGCACCACAACAACACAAGGCTGCACCACAACAACACACAGGGCTGCACCACAACAACACAGGGCTACACCACAACAACACACAAGGCTGCACTACAACAACACACAGGGCTGCACCACAACAACACACAGGGCTGCACCACAACACACAGGGCTGCACCACAACAACACAAGGCTGCACCACAACAACACAAGGCTGCACCACAACAACAACACAAGGCTGCACCACAACAACACACAGGGCTGCACCAAAACACACAGGGCTGCACCACAACAACACACAAGGCTGCACCACAACACACAGGGCTGCACCACAACAACACAAGGCTGCACCACAACAACACAAGGCTGCACCACAACAACACACAGGGCTGCACCACAACACACAGGGCTGCACCACAACAACACACAGGGCTGCACAACAACACACAGGGCTGCACCACAACAACACACAGGGCTGCACCACAACACACAGGGCTGCACCACAACAACACAAGGCTGCACCACAACAACACAAGGCTGCACCACAACAACAACACAAGGCTGCACCACAACAACACAAGGCTGCACCACAACAACACAAGGCTGCACCACACCAACACAAGGCTGCACCACAACAACACAAGGCTGCACCACACCAACACAAGGCTGCACCACAACAACACAAGGCTGCACCACAACACACAGGGCTGCACCACAACAACACAAGGCTGCACCACAACAACACAAGGCTACACCACAACAACACAAGGTTGCACCACAACACACAGGGCTACACCACAACAACACAAGGCTGCACCACAACAACACAAGGCTGCACCACAACAACACACAGGGCTGCACCACAACACACAAGGCTGCACCACAACAACACACAGGGCTGCACCACAACACACAGGGCTGCACCACAACAACACAAGGCTGCACCACACCAACACAAGGCTGCACCACAACAACACAAGGCTGCACCACAACACACAGGGCTGCACCACAACAACACAAGGCTGCACCACAACACCACAAGGCTGCACCAGAACACACAGGGCTGCACCACACCATCACAAGGCTGCACCACAACAACACAAGGCTGCACCACAACACACAGGGCTACACCACAACAACACAAGGCTGCACCACAACAACACAAGGCTGCACCACAACAACACACAGGGCTGCACCACAACACACAAGGCTGCACCACAACAACACACAGGGCTGCACCACAACACACAGGGCTGCACCACAACAACACAAGGCTGCACCACAACAATACAAGGCTGCACCACAACAACACAAGGCTGCACCACACCAACACAAGGCTGCACCAAAACAACACACAGGGCTGCACCACAACACACAGGGCTGCACCACAACAACACAAGGCTGCACCACAACAACACAAGGCTGCACCACAACAACACAAGGCTGCACCACAACAACACAAGGCTGCACCACAACAACACAAGGCTGCACCACACCAACACAAGGCTGCACCACAACACACAGGGCTGCACCACAACAACACAAGGCTGCACCACAACAACACAAGGCTGCACCATACCAACACAAGGCTGCACCACAACAACACAAGGCTGCACCACAACACACAGGGCTGCACCACAACAACACAAGGCTGCACCACAACAACACAAGGCTGCACCACAACACACAGGGCTGCACCACAACAACACAAGCCTGCACCACAACACACAGGGCTACACCACAACAACACAAGGCTGCACCACAACAACACAAGGCTGCACCACAACAACACACAGGGCTGCACCACAACACACAGGGCTGCACCACAACAACACACAGGGCTGCACCACAACACACAGGGCTGCACCACAACAACACAAGGCTGCACCACAACAACGCAAGGCTGCACCACAACAACAACACAAGGCTGCACCACAAAAACACAAGGCTGCACCACAACAACACACAGGGCTGCACCACAACAACACAAGGCTGCACCACAACAACACAAGGCTGCACCACAACAACACACAGGGCTGCACCACAACACACAGGGCTGCACCACAACACACAGGACTGCACCACAACAACACACAGGGCTGCACCACAACACACAGGGCTGCACCACAACACACAGGGCTGCACCACAACAACACACAGGGCTGCACCACAACACACAGGGCTGCACCACAACACACACAGGGCTGCACCACAACAACACACAGGGCTGCACCACAACAACACACAGGGCTGCACCACAACAACACAAGGCTGCACCACAACAACACAAGGCTGCACCACACCAACACAAGGCTGCACCACAACAACACAAGGCTGCACCACACCAACACAAGGCTGCACCACAACAACACAAGGCTGCACCACAACACACAGGGCTGCACCACAACAACACAAGGCTGCACCACAACAACACAAGGCTACACCACAACAACACAAGGTTGCACCACAACACACAGGGCTACACCACAACAACACAAGGCTGCACCACAACAACACAAGGCTGCACCACAACAACACACAGGGCTGCACCACAACACACAAGGCTGCACCACAACAACACACAGGGCTGCACCACAACACACAGGGCTGCACCACAACAACACAAGGCTGCACCACACCAACACAAGGCTGCACCACAACAACACAAGGCTGCACCACAACACACAGGGCTGCACCACAACAACACAAGGCTGCACCACAACACCACAAGGCTGCACCAGAACACACAGGGCTGCACCACACCATCACAAGGCTGCACCACAACAACACAAGGCTGCACCACAACACACAGGGCTACACCACAACAACACAAGGCTGCACCACAACAACACAAGGCTGCACCACAACAACACACAGGGCTGCACCACAACACACAAGGCTGCACCACAACAACACACAGGGCTGCACCACAACACACAGGGCTGCACCACAACAACACAAGGCTGCACCACAACAATACAAGGCTGCACCACAACAACACAAGGCTGCACCACACCAACACAAGGCTGCACCAAAACAACACACAGGGCTGCACCACAACACACAGGGCTGCACCACAACAACACAAGGCTGCACCACAACAACACAAGGCTGCACCACAACAACACAAGGCTGCACCACAACAACACAAGGCTGCACCACAACAACACAAGGCTGCACCACACCAACACAAGGCTGCACCACAACACACAGGGCTGCACCACAACAACACAAGGCTGCACCACAACAACACAAGGCTGCACCATACCAACACAAGGCTGCACCACAACAACACAAGGCTGCACCACAACACACAGGGCTGCACCACAACAACACAAGGCTGCACCACAACAACACAAGGCTGCACCACAACACACAGGGCTGCACCACAACAACACAAGGCTGCACCACAACACACAGGGCTACACCACAACAACACAAGGCTGCACCACAACAACACAAGGCTGCACCACAACAACACACAGGGCTGCACCACAACACACAGGGCTGCACCACAACAACACACAGGGCTGCACCACAACACACAGGGCTGCACCACAACAACACAAGGCTGCACCACAACAACGCAAGGCTGCACCACAACAACAACACAAGGCTGCACCACAACAACACAAGGCTGCACCACAACAACACAAGGCTGCACCACACCAACACAAGGCTGCACCACAACAACACAAGGCTGCACCACACCAACACAAGGCTGCACCACAACAACACAAGGCTGCACCACAACATACAGGGCTGCACTACAACAACACAAGGCTGCACCACAACAACACAAGGCTACACCACAACAACATAAGGCTGCACCACAACACACAGGGCTACACCACAACAAGACAAGGCTGCACCACAACAACACAAGGCTGCACCACAACAACACACAGGGCTGCACCACAACACACAAGGCTGCACCACAACAACACACAGGGCTGCACCACAACACACAGGGCTGCACCACAACAACACAAGGCTGCACCACACCAACACAAGGCTGCACCACAACAACACAAGGCTGCACCACAACACACAGGGCTGCACCACAACAACACAAGGCTGCACCACAACAACACAAGGCTGCACCACAACACACAGGGCTGCACCATACCAACACAAGGCTGCACCACAACAACACAAGGCTGCACCACAACACACATGGCTACACCACAACAACACAAGGCTGCACCACAACAACACAAGGCTGCACCACAACAACACACAGGGCTGCACCACAACACACAAGGCTGCACCACAACAACACACAGGGCTGCACCACAACACACAGGGCTGCACCACAACAACACAAGGCTGCACCACAACAACACAAGGCTGCACCACAACAACACAAGGCTGCACCACAACAACACAAGGCTGCACCACACCAACACAAGGCTGCACCACAACAACACACAGGGCTGCACCACAACACACAGGGCTGCACCACAACAACACAAGGCTGCACCACAACAACACAAGGCTGCACCACAACAACACAAGGCTGCACCACACCAACACAAGGCTGCACCACAACACACAGGGCTGCACCACAACAACACAAGGCTGCACCACAACAACACAAGGCTGCACCACACCAACACAAGGCTGCACCACAACAACACACAGGGCTGCACCACAACACACAAGG
This sequence comes from Procambarus clarkii, assembly GCF_040958095.1. Taxonomy (NCBI): domain Eukaryota; kingdom Metazoa; phylum Arthropoda; class Malacostraca; order Decapoda; family Cambaridae; genus Procambarus; species Procambarus clarkii. The sequence goes on along the minus strand of NC_091242.1, from coordinate 11,284,071 downwards.
CTGCACCACAACAACACACAGGGCTGCACCACAACACACAGGGCTGCACCACAACAACAGAAGGCTGCACCACAACAACACAAGGCTGCACCACAACAACACAAGGCTGCACCACAACACACAGGGCTGCACCACAACAACACAAGGCTGCACCACAACAACACAAGGCTGCACCACAACAACACAAGGCTGCACCACAACACACAGGGCTGCACCACACCATCACAAGGCTGCACCACAACAACACAAGGCTGCACCACAACACACAGGGCTACACCACAACAACACAAGGCTGCACCACAACAACACAAGGCTGCACCACAACAACACACAGGGCTGCACCACAACACACAAGGCTGCACCACAACAACACACAGGGCTGCACCACAACACACAGGGCTGCACCACAACAACACAAGGCTGCACCACAACAACACAAGGCTGCACCACAACAACACAAGGCTGCACCACACCAACACAAGGCTGCACCAAAACAACACACAGGGCTGCACCACAACACACAGGGCTGCACCACAACAACACAAGGCTGCACCACAACAACACAAGGCTGCACCACAACAACACAAGGCTGCACCACAACAACACAAGGCTGCACCACAACAACACAAGGCTGCACCACACCAACACAAGGCTGCACCACAACAACACACAGGGCTGCACCACAACACACAGGGCTGCACCACAACAACACAAGGCTGCACCACAACAACACAAGGCTGCACCACAACAACACAAGGCTGCACCACACCAACACAAGGCTGCACCACAACAAACAGGGCTGCACCACAACAACACAAGGCTGCACCACAACAACACAAGGCTGCACCACACCAACACAAGGCTGCACCACAACAACACAAGGCTGCACCACAACACACAGGGCTGCACCACAACAACACAAGGCTGCACCACAACAACACAAGGCTGCACCACAACACACAGGGCTGCACCACACCATCACAAGGCTGCACCACAACAACACAAGGCTGCACCACAACACACAGGGCTACACCACAACAACACAAGGCTGCACCACAACAACACAACGCTGCACCACAACAACACACAGGGCTGCACCACAACACATAAGGCTGCACCACAACAACACACAGGGCTGCACCACAACACACAGGGCTGCACCACAACAACACAAGGCTGCACCACAACAACACAAGGCTGCACCACAACAACACAAGGCTGCACCACAACACACAGGGCTGCACCACAACAACACAAGGCTGCACCACAACAACACAAGGCTGCACCACAACAACACAAGGCTGCACCACAACACACAGGGCTGCACCACACCATCACAAGGCTGCACCACAACAACACAAGGCTGCACCACAACACACAGGGCTACACCACAACAACACAAGGCTGCACCACAACAACACAAGGCTGCACCACAACAACACACAGGGCTGCACCACAACACACAAGGCTGCACCACAACAACACACAGGGCTGCACCACAACACACAGGGCTGCACCACAACAACACAAGGCTGCACCACAACAACACAAGGCTGCACCACAACAACACAAGGCTGCACCACACCAACACAAGGCTGCACCAAAACAACACACAGGGCTGCACCACAACACACAGGGCTGCACCACAACAACACAAGGCTGCACCACAACAACACAAGGCTGCACCACAACAACACAAGGCTGCACCACAACAACACAAGGCTGCACCACAACAACACAAGGCTGCACCACACCAACACAAGGCTGCACCACAACACACAGGGCTGCACCACAACAACACAAGGCTGCACCACAACAACACAAGGCTGCACCACACCAACACAAGGCTGCACCACAACAACACAAGGCTGCACCACAACACACAGGGCTGCACCACAACAACACAAGGCTGCACCACAACAACACAAGGCTGCACCACAACACACAGGGCTGCACCACACCAACACAAGGCTGCACCACAACAACACAAGGCTGCACCACAACACACAGGGCTACACCACAACAACACAAGGCTGCACCACAACAACACAAGGCTGCACCACAACAACACACAGGGCTGCACCACAACACACAGGGCTGCACCACAACAACACACAGGGCTGCACCACAACACACAGGGCTGCACCACAACAACACAAGGCTGCACCACAACAACGCAAGGCTGCACCACAACAACAACACAAGGCTGCACCACAACAACACAAGGCTGCACCACAACAACACAAGGCTGCACCACACCAACACAAGGCTGCACCACAACAACACAAGGCTGCACCACACCAACACAAGGCTGCACCACAACAACACAAGGCTGCACCACAACATACAGGGCTGCACCACAACAACACAAGGCTGCACCACAACAACACAAGGCTACACCACAACAACACAAGGCTGCACCACAACACACAGGGCTACACCACAGCAAGACAAGGCTGCACCACAACAACACAAGGCTTCACCACAACAACACACAGGGCTGCACCACAACACACAAGGCTGCACCACAACAACACACAGGGCTGCACCACAACACACAGGGCTGCACCACAACAACACAAGGCTGCACCACACCAACACAAGGCTGCACCACAACAACACAAGGCTGCACCACAACACACAGGGCTGCACCACAACAACACAAGGCTGCACCACAACAACACAAGGCTGCACCACAACACACAGGGCTGCACCATACCAACACAAGGCTGCACCACAACAACACAAGGCTGCACCACAACACACAGGGCTACAACACAACAACACAAGGCTGCACCACAACAACACAAGGCTGCACCACAACAACACACAGGGCTGCACCACAACACACAAGGCTGCACCACAACAACACACAGGGCTGCACCACAACACACAGGGCTGCACCACAACAACACAAGGCTGCACCACAACAACACAAGGCTGCACCACAACAACACAAGGCTGCACCACAACAACACAAGGCTGCACCACACCAACACAAGGCTGCACCACAACAACACACAGGGCTGCACCACAACACACAGGGCTGCACCACAACAACACAAGGCTGCACCACAACAACACAAGGCTGCACCACAACAACACAAGGCTGCACCACACCAACACAAGGCTGCACCACAACACACAGGGCTGCACCACAACAACACAAGGCTGCACCACAACAACACAAGGCTGCACCACACCAACACAAGGCTGCACCACAACAACACAAGGCTGCACCACAACACACAGGGCTGCACCACAACAACACAAGGCTGCACCACAACAACACAAGGCTGCACCACAACACACAGGGCTGCACCACACCAACACAAGGCTGCACCACAACAACACAAGGCTGCACCACAACACACAGGGCTACACCACAACAACACAAGGCTGCACCACAACAACACAAGGCTGCACCACAACAACACACAGGGCTGCACCACAACACACAAGGCTGCACCACAACAACACACAGGGCTGCACCACAACACACAAGGCTGCACCACAACAACACAAGGCTGCACCACACCAACACAAGGCTGCACCACAACAACACAAGGCTGCACCACAACAACACATAGGGCTGCACCACAACACACAGGGCTGCACCACAACAACACAAGGCTGCACCACACCAACACAAGGCTGCACCACAACAACACAAGGCTGCACCACACCAACACAAGACTGCACCACAACAACACAAGGCTGCACCACAACACAAGGCAGATTACGCAGTAAAGACATTATATACATTACGCGAGCGCTACAAGAAGGTATTGTATAAATTTCTATTCTGGAAAAGTCGAATAAGTTTCAGCTGCAGTTCGCCTCTGTTTTCCTCCTTCAGTGACATGAATTTCCTGGCTATGATGGGATGATCATGGTTCAAGACGATCAAGTGTGGTGGTTTGCTCCACCCCACAATCATCCTGTATTGTTGTCCTTGCGTGTGACGCTTCTCCGACAGCGTGTGACGCTTCTCCGACAGCGTGTGACGCTTCTCCGACAGCGTGTGACGCTTCTCCGACAGCGTGTGACGCTTCTCCGACAGCGCGTGTGACGCTTCTCCGACAGCGGTGCAGAAGCGTGTGGCGTGTCAGGCTCCACGAAGAGTCTGAGGCTCCACCAAGAGTGTGAGGCTCCACCAAGCGTGTGAGGCTCCACCAAGAGTGTGAGGCTCCACCAAGTGTGTGAGGCTCCACCAAGCGTGTGAGGCTCCACCAAGCGTGTGAGGCTCCACCAAGCGTGTGAGGCTCCACCAAGCGTGTGAGGCTCCACCAAGCGAGTAAGGCTCCACCAAGCGTGTGAGGCTCCACCAAGAGTGTAAGGCTCCACCAAGAGTGTCAGGCTCCACCAAGAGTATAAGGCTCCACCAAGAGTTTAAGGCTCCACCAAGAGTGTAAGGCTCCACCAAGAGTGTAAGGCTCCACCAAGAGTGTGAGGCTCCACCAAGAGTGTAAGGCTCCACCAAGCGAGTGAGGCTCCACCAAGCGAGTAAGGCTCCACCAAGAGTGTAAGGCTCCACCAAGAGTGTGAGGCTCCACCAAGAGTGTGAGGCTCCACCAAGAGTGTCAGGCTCCACCAAGAGTGTCAGGCTCCACCAAGAGTGTAAGGCTCCACCAAGAGTGTAAGGCTCCACCAAGAGTGTAAGGCTCCACCAAGAGTGTAAGGCTCGACCAAGAGTGTCAGGCTCCACCAAGAGTGTCAGGCTCCACCAAGCGTGTGAGGCTCCACCAAGCGAGTGAGGCTCCACCAAGCGAGTAAGGCTCCACCAAGAGGGTCAGGCTCCACCAAGAGTGTGAGGCTCCACCAAGCGTGTGAGGCTCCACCAAGCGAGTGAGGCTCCACCAAGCGAGTAAGGCTCCACCAAGCGAGTAAGGCTCCACCAAGCGAGTAAGGCTCCACCAGGAGTGTAAGGCTCCACCAAGAGTGTAAGGCTCCACCAAGAGTGTAAGGCTCCACCAAGAGTGTAAGGCTCCACCAAGAGTGTCAGGCTCCACCAAGAGTGTCAGGCTCCACCAAGAGTGTCAGGCTCCACCAAGCGTGTGAGGCTCCACCAAGCGTGTGAGGCTCCACCAAGCGAGTGAGGCTCCACCAAGCGTGTGAGGCTCCACCAAGCGTGTGAGGCTCCACCAAGCGAGTGAGGCTCCACCAAGCGAGTGAGGCTCCACCAAGAGTGTGAGGCTCCACCAAGAGTGTAAGGCTCCACCAAGAGTGTAAGGCTCCACCAAGAGTGTAAGGCTCCACCAAGAGTGTGAGGCTCCACCAAGAGTGTAAGGCTCCACCAAGAGTGTGAGGCTCCACCAAGAGTGTAAGGCTCCACCAAGAGTGTAAGGCTCCACCAAGAGTGTAAGGCTCCACCAAGAGTGTAAGGCTCCACCAAGAGTGTAAGGCTCCACCAAGAGTGTAAGGCTCCACCAAGAGTGTAAGGCTCCACCAAGCGAGTAAGGCTCCACCAAGCGAGTGAGGCTCCACCAAGAGTGTGAGGCTCCACCAAGAGTGTGAGGCTCCACCAAGAGTGTAAGGCTCCACCAAGAGTGTAAGGCTCCACCAAGAGTGTAAGGCTCCACCAAGAGTGTAAGGCTCCACCAAGAGTGTAAGGCTCCACCAAGAGTGTAAGGCTCCACCAAGAGTGTAAGGCTCCACCAAGAGTGTAAGGCTCCACCAAGAGTGTAAGGCTCCACCAAGAGTGTGAGGCGCCACCAAGAGTGTAAGGCTCCACCAAGAGTGTAAGGCTCCACCAAGAGTGTGAGGCTCCACCAAGAGTGTAAGGCTCCACCAAGCGAGTAAGGCTCCACCAAGAGTGTAAGGCTCCACCAAGGGTGTCAGGCTCCACCAGGAGTAAGGCTTCATCAGGTGTATCACTTCACAAATGGTGTGAGGCTTATTCAACAGTGTGAGGCTTCACTAAGGGTGCGAGTCTTCAATATAAGGCTTCACTAAGGGTGTGAGGCTTCAATATAAGGCTTCACTAAGGGTGTGAGGCTTCAATATAAGGCTTCACTAAGGGTGTGAGGCTTCAATATAAGGCTTCACTAAGGGTGTGAGGCTTCAATATAAGGCTTCACTAAGGGTGTGAGGCTTCAATATAAGGCTTCACTAAGGGTGTGAGGCTTCAATATAAGGCTTCACTAAGGGTGTGAGGCTTCAATATAAGGCTTCACTAAGGGTGTGAGGCTTCAATATAAGGCTTCACTAAGGGTGTGAGGCTTCAATGTAAGGCTTCACTAAGGGTGTGAGGCTTCAATATAAGGCTTCACTAAGTGTAAGGCTTCACCGAGAATAAGGCTTAACACTGAGGCTTCATCAAGTGTAAGGCCTCACCAATTTTAAAGCTTCAAAAGTGTGAGGCTTCAAGTGTAAGGCTTCACCAAGATTGTGAGGCTTCACCAAGATTGTGAGGCCTCTTCAACAGTGAAAGGCTTCACCAAGAGTGAGAGGCCTCACAAATTAAGAGCATGAGGCTTAACCAAGTATAAGGCTTCACCAACAGTGTGAGGCTCCACCAACAGTGTGAGGCTCCGCCAACAGTGTGAGGCTCCGCCAACAGTGTGAGGCTCCGCCAACAGTGTGAGGCTCCACCAATAGTGTGAGGCTCCACCAACAGTGTGAGGCTCCGCCAACAGTGTGAGGCTCCGCCAACAGTGTGAGGCTCCGCCAACAGTGTGAGGCTCCGCCAACAGTGTGAGGCTCCGCCAACAGTGTGAGGCTCCGCCAACAGTGTGAGGCTCCGCCAACAGTGTGAGGCTCCGCCAACAGTGTGAGGCTCCGCCAACAGTGTGAGGCTCCGCCAACAGTGTGAGGCTTCGTCAGATGTATGACTTCACCAATGATGTGAGGCTTATTCAACAGTGTAAGGCTTCAATATAAGGTTTCACCAAGTGTAAGACTTCACCGAGTATACGGCTTCACCGAGTATAAGGCTTAATCAACAGTGGGAGGCTTCAACAGTGTGAGGCCTCTCCAAAGTGTGAGGCTTCAAGTGTAAGGCTTCACCAACAGTGAGGCTTCAGGTGTAAGGTCTCACAAATTTTAAGGCTTCAACAGTGTGAGGCTTCATCAAGTGTAAGGCCTCACTAATTTTAAAGCTTCAAAAGTGTGAGGCTTCAAGTGTAAGGCTTCACCAAGATTGTGAGGCCTCTTCAACAGTGAGAGGCTCCGCCAACCGTGTGAGGCTCCGCCAACCGTGTGAGGCTCCGCCAACCGTGTGAGGCTCCGCCAACCGTGTGAGGCTCCACCAACAGTGTGAGGCTCCACCAACAGTGTGAGGCTCCACCAACCGTGAGAGGCTCCACCAACAGTGTGAGGCTCCGCCAACAGTGTGAGGCTCCACCAACCGTGAGAGGCTCCGCCAACCGTGAGAGGCTCCGCCAACCGTGAGAGGCTCCGCCAACCGTGAGAGGCTCCGCCAACCGTGTGAGGCTCCACCAACAGTGTGAGGCTCCGCCAACCGTGAGAGGCTCCGCCAACCGTGAGAGGCTCCGCCAACCGTGAGAGGCTCCGCCAACCGTGTGAGGCTCCACCAACAGTGTGTGGCTCCGCCAACAGTGTGAGGCTCCGCCAACAGTGTAAGGCTCCACCAAGAGTGTAAGGCTCCACCAAGAGTGTGAGGCTCCACCAAGAGTGTAAGGCTCCACCAAGAGTGTGAGGCTCCACCAAGAGTGTAAGGCTCCACCAAGAGTGTAAGGCTCCACCAAGAGTGTAAGGCTCCACCAAGAGTGTAAGGCTCCACCAAGAGTGTAAGGCTCCACCAAGAGTGTAAGGCTCCACCAAGAGTGTAAGGCTCCACCAAGCGAGTAAGGCTCCACCAAGCGAGTAAGGCTCCACCAAGAGTGTGAGGCTCCACCAAGAGTGTGAGGCTCCACCAAGAGTGTAAGGCTCCACCAAGAGTGTAAGGCTCCACCAAGAGTGTAAGGCTCCACCAAGAGTGTAAGGCTCCACCAAGAGTGTAAGGCTCCACCAAGAGTGTAAGGCTCCACCAAGAGTGTAAGGCTCCACCAAGAGTGTAAGGCTCCACCAAGAGTGTAAGGCTCCACCAAGAGTGTAAGGCTCCACCAAGAGTGTAAGGCTCCACCAAGAGTGTAAGGCTCCACCAAGAGTGTAAGGCTCCACCAAGAGTGTAAGGCTCCACCAAGAGTGTGAAGCGCCACCAAGAGTGTAAGGCTCCACCAAGAGTGTAAGGCTCCACCAAGAGTGTGAGGCTCCACCAAGAGTGTGAGGCTCCACCAAGAGTGTAAGGCTCCACCAAGCGAGTAAGGCTCCACCAAGAGTGTAAGGCTCCACCAAGGGTGTCAGGCTCCACCAGGAGTAAGGCTTCATCAGGTGTATCACTTCACAAATGGCGTGAGGCTTATTCAACAGTGTGAGGCTTCACTAAGGGTGCGAGTCTTCAATATAAGGCTTCACTAAGGGTGTGAGGCTTCAATATAAGGCTTCACTAAGGGTGTGAGGCTTCAATATAAGGCTTCACTAAGGGTGTGAGGCTTCAATATAAGGCTTCACTAAGGGTGTGAGGCTTCAATATAAGGCTTCACTAAGGGTGTGAGGCTTCAATATAAGGCTTCACTAAGGGTGTGAGGCTTCAATATAAGGCTTCACTAAGGGTGTGAGGCTTCAATATAAGGCTTCACTAAGGGTGTGAGGCTTCAATATAAGGCTTCACTAAGGGTGTGAGGCTTCAATGTAAGGCTTCACTAAGGGTGTGAGGCTTCAATATAAGGCTTCACTAAGTGTAAGGCTTCACCGAGAATAAGGCTTAACACTGAGGCTTCATCAAGTGTAAGGCCTCACCAATTTTAAAGCTTCAAAAGTGTAAGGCTTCACCAAGATTGTGAGGCTTCACCAAGATTGTGAGGCTTCACCAAGATTGTGAGGCCTCTTCAACAGTGAAAGGCTTCACCAAGAGTGAGAGGCCTCACAAGAGCATGAGGCTTAACCAAGTATAAGGCTTCACCAACAGTGTGAGGCTCCACCAACAGTGTGAGGCTCCGCCAACAGTGTGAGGCTCCGCCAATAGTGTGAGGCTCCACCAACAGTGTGAGGCTCCGCCAACAGTGTGAGGCTCCGCCAACAGTGTGAGGCTCCGCCAACAGTGTGAGGCTCCGCCAACAGTGTGAGGCTCCGCCAACAGTGTGAGGCTCCGCCAACAGTGTGAGGCTCCGCCAACAGTGTGAGGCTCCGCCAACAGTGTGAGGCTTCGTCAGATGTATGACTTCACCAATGATGTGAGGCTTATTCAACAGTGTAAGGCTTCAATATAAGGTTTCACCAAGTGTAAGACTTCACCGAGTATACGGCTTCACCGAGTATAAGGCTTAATCAACAGTGGGAGGCTTCAACAGTGTGAGGCCTCTCCAAAGTGTGAGGCTTCAAGTGTAAGGCTTCACCAACAGTGAGGCTTCAGGTGTAAGGTCTCACAAATTTTAAGGCTTCAACAGTGTGAGGCTTCATCAAGTGTAAGGCCTCACTAATTTTAAAGCTTCAAAAGTGTGAGGCTTCAAGTGTAAGGCTTCACCAAGATTGTGAGGCCTCTTCAACAGTGAGAGGCTCCGCCAACCGTGTGAGGCTCCGCCAACCGTGTGAGGCTCCGCCAACCGTGTGAGGCTCCGCCAACCGTGTGAGGCTCCACCAACAGTGTGAGGCTCCACCAACAGTGTGAGGCTCCACCAACCGTGAGAGGCTCCACCAACAGTGTGAGGCTCCGCCAACAGTGTGAGGCTCCACCAACCGTGAGAGGCTCCGCCAACCGTGAGAGGCTCCGCCAACCGTGAGAGGCTCCGCCAACCGTGAGAGGCTCCGCCAACCGTGTGAGGCTCCACCAACAGTGTGAGGCTCCGCCAACCGTGAGAGGCTCCGCCAACCGTGAGAGGCTCCGCCAACCGTGAGAGGCTCCGCCAACCGTGTGAGGCTCCACCAACAGTGTGAGGCTCCGCAAACAGTGTGAGGCTCCGCCAACAGTGTGAGGCTCCACCAACAGTGTAAGGCTTCACCAACCGTGAGAGGCTCCGCCAACCGTGAGAGGCTCCGCCAACCGTGAGAGGCTCCGCCAACCGTGAGAGGCTCCGCCAACCGTGTGAGGCTCCGCCAACCGTGAGAGGCTCCGCCAACCGTGAGAGGCTCCGCCAATCGTGAGAGGCTCCGCCAACCGTGAGAGGCTCCGCCAACCGTGAGAGGCTCCGCCAACCGTGAGAGGCTCCGCCAACCGTGTGAGGCTCCGCCAACCGTGTGAGGCTCCGCCAACAGTGTGAGGCTCCGCCAACAGTGTGAGGCTCCACCAACAGTGTGAGGCTTCACCAACAGTGTGAGGCTTCAGGTGTAAGGCCTCACAAATTGTAAGGCTTCATCAAGTGTAGTAGTAGTAGTAAGAGGCATCCTTCAGTCTCGGGAGACTATGGAGTTGCGCCCTACAGGGCGCAAAGCCTGGGTAGGTTGATACGGAGGAGAAGCTGTTACCCATGCAGCAGGTCCCCCCTCTCCACGTTGCTGAAATTATCCAATAGAAAGGCAAATGCGATTACACAGGGTTCCAGCAACGTCGCAGGAGCTGCCAGAACGAGGTCGACGTCAACAACGAACTGCCTTAGGGGCTCCAACTCCTGATTTTTCCTCGAGGTTGACTCTTGAAGCCTTTCCCAAAAAAGGGGTATGGCCACAAGGCAGCGAAGGTTTAGGTTTAAATCGGGGGTTTCCTTCCCTTAGATGGTCTGCGTTCCCAGGCTATCGAGTCCCATCTACCCGGAGCAGCTGGTTTTAAGGCGCCAGAGGCACGCCGTCACCCCTTCTGTCGGTAAAAGAAGTTCCGCCGGACTTAAAGACTAAGCCACCCGTGCAGGCCAGGGGTTGGACTTGGTTGTCAGAGGCTATTTGAGACGCACGCCGTATAGGAGCTTTTTATAGGTCATGGGAGCTCGTCCGCCATTACCACCCCCTGGCTAAGACAACCCCTTGGAACATCAAGTGTGAGGCTTCTTCAACAGTGAAAGGCTTCACCAAGAGTGCGAGGCCTCACAAGAGCGTGAGGCTTAACCAAGTATAAGGCTTCACCAACAGTGTGAGGCTTCACCAAGATCGTGAGGCTTTACTAAGTGTGCCCAGCAAACTCAAAACGTTGTTGCAACTTCCACAAACATTTCCAAAAGGTATGGGAATGACAAGTAGTGAAATTGGTGCAGAATACATCTGAGCAACGTTTAATCCAAAATTTTTAAAAATATTTATATACATAAGATTTATATTAGTATATTTTGGTAGCAATCTTTCCTGTAGACATATATTATTAAATATGACCGAAAAAGTAAGATTAATAATTCTAACATGAATTTTCTCAATCTTTCGTACATTTCTTTTCACTGTTGGAGGTAAATCAAAAATCAATTCTCCAAAATTCATTTTTATTTCTAGTCTGACGCGACACGAGCGCGTTTCGTAAAACTTATTACATTTTCAAAGACTTTAGTTCACAAATACACAACTGAATAGAACTTACGCATCTCCGATTTTATATCTACATTTGAGTGAGGTGGAAGGGGTGATGTGGCATTAACACAAGACAGAACAAGAGGTGGTATTAATAGGGTATTAATTTCATCAACACAAGACAGAACAAGAGGTGGTATTAATAGGGTATTAATTTCATCAACACAAGACAGAACACGAAACAATGGGTATTGAATAGAAGTGTTTGTAGAAAGCCTATTGGTCCATATTTCTTGATGCTTCTATATTGGAGCGGAGTCTAGAGGTGGGTAGAATATAGTTGTGCAATAATTGGCTGTTGATTGCTGGTGTTGACTTCTTGATGTGTAGTGCCTCGCAAACGTCAAGCCGCCTGCTATCGCTGTATCTATCGATGATTTCTGTGTTGTTTACTAGGATTTCTCTGGCTATGGTTTGGTTGTGGGAAGAGATTATATGTTCCTTAATGGAGCCCTGTTGCTTATGCATCGTTAAACGCCTAGAAAGAGATGTTGTTGTCTTGCCTATATACTGGTTTTTTTGGAGCTTACAGTCCCCAAGAGGGAATTTAAAGGCATAGACGACGTTAATCTCTTTTAAAGCGTTCTGTTTTGTGTCTGGAGAGTTTCTCATGAGTAGGCTGGCCGTTTTTCTGGTTTTATAGTAAATCGTCAGTTGTATCCTCTGATTTTTGTCTGTAGGGATAACGTTTCTATTAACAATATCTTTCAGGACCCTTTCCTCCGTTTTATGAGCTGTGGAAAAGAAGTTCCTGTAAAATAGTCTAATAGGGGGTATAGGTGTTGTGTTAGTTGTCTCTTCAGAGGTTGCATGGCGTTTCACTTTCCTTCTTATAATGTCTTCGACGAAACCATTGGAGAAGCCGTTATTGACTAGGACCTGCCTTACCCTGCAGAGTTCTTCGTCGACTTGCTTCCATTCTGAGCTGTGGCTGAGAGCACGGTCGACATATGCGTTAACAACACTCCTCTTGTACCTGTCAGGGCAGTCGCTGTTGGCATTTAGGCACATTCCTATGTTCCAATGGTTTCGTCGAAGACATCATAAGAAGGAAAGTGAAAAGCCATGCAACCTCTGAAGAGACAACTAACACAACACCTATACCCCCTATTAGACTATTTTACAGGAACTTCTTTTCCACAGCTCATAAAACGGAGGAAAGGGTCCTGAAAGATATTGTTAATAGAAACGTTATCCCTACAGACAAAAATCAGAGGATACAACTGACGATTTACTATAAAACCAGAAAAACGGCCAGCCTACTCATGAGAAACTCTCCAGACACAAAACAGAACGCTTTAAAAGAGACTAACGTCGTCTATGCCTTTAAATGCCCTCTTGGGGACTGTAAGCTCCAAAAAACCCAGTATATAGGCAAGACAACAACATCTCTTTCTAGGCGTTTAACGATGCATAAGCAACAGGGCTCCATTAAGGAACATATAATCTCTTCCCACAACCAAACCATAGCCAGAGAAATCCTAGTAAACAACACAGAAATCATCGATAGATACAGCGATAGCAGGCGGCTTGACGTTTGCGAGGCACTACACATCAAGAAGTCAACACCAGCAATCAACAGCCAATTATTGCACAACTATATTCTACCCACCTCTAGACTCCGCTCCAATATAGAAGCATCAAGAAATATGGACCAATAGGCTTTCTACAAACACTTCTATTCAATACCCATTGTTTCGTGTTCTGTCTTGTGTTGATGAAATTAATACCCTATTAATGCCACCTCTTGTTCTGTCTTGTGTTAATGCCACATCACCCCTTCCACCTCACTCAAATGTAGATATAAAATCGGAGATGCGTAAGTTCTATTCAGTTGTGTATTTGTGAACTAAAGTCTTTGAAAATGTAATAAGTTTTACGAAACGCGCTCGTGTCGCGTCAGACTAGAAATAAAAATGAATTTTGGAGAATTGATTTTTGATTTACCTCCAACAGTGAAAAGAAATGTACGAAAGATTGAGAAAATTCGTGTTAGAATTATTAATCTTACTTTTTCGGTCATATTTAATAATATAAGATTTATAATATACGGTTTTTCTAAAATATTTAATTCCTAATGAATTACATACTTTTTACATGTTTAAATAACAAGTAAGTAATTATCAACAGAAGACACCAAGCCGGGGAGGCTATATAGCACCGTCAAAAGTGCCAGATATTCAAAAGGCGCTAAATATCTCTAAGGATTCCAATACAAGAACAAAAGTGCATAAGGTGAACAACATCAAAGGTATCCGATTCACCAACGATACTATCAGGGATAGGTGACCGTGAGGCACAGTCGGGAAACAAACGCATGCACATCCTGGAAGTCCAGACATTCAACAAGGATATGTTTGACCGTAAGAGCGAAAATGCATTCGGACAATAAGGAAAAGGATGGTCCTCCATTATGTGCGCGTCAGTTAAACAGGTATGGCCAATACGTAACCTTGCCAGAACCATTTCCCACCGCCAGTTACGGTGGTAGGCAACACACTACCCTTAAGAACATGCAGCTTCTTACCAGTAACAGAAGACCAGCGATCCTGCCAACAGGCATGGATCGAGGAATGAATAACAGGGTGGAAGTCTAAATAAGGAACACCTTTGCAGGAAAAGAGAAGTATGGATAGCTTCATTCGGGGCAGCATCCGCATGCTCATTTAATGAAACGCTAATATGGCTGGGAACCCAGTAAAACTCGACTGTCTTAAATCTGCTGGAGATAAGAAACAATATTGAATTTTAACGACCACAAGATGGACAAGAATAAAGGACTCCAGAGCCATGAGGCCACTGCGAGAGTCAACTACAACAACAGAGGAAGAATTATGGTTAGAAAGCAGTTGACGAAGAGCAAACAAAATTTCATAAAGTTCAGGCATGAAGATGCTAGTCTATGGATGCAGACGACACATAGGTGCAATCAGGAAACAATTGTGTAGCCTGCCTACACCGTCAGCAGACTTAGACCCTTCTGTGATGACAGATGGAGAGGGAGTGTAAAGAAAACTGAGCAAGAAAAAGGCGTTTCAGAACTGAAGCAGGGGTAAAAGCCTTAGCCATGCAGGTCAAAGTCCTACAAAACTTAGGAAGAGGGACCCTCCACGGGAGCATGGACGGAATGACACGAGGAGAAACATTGGAAACAAACCGTGAGAGAACCTTGCAAGCTAGACAACCAAACAGAAAGGGGAAGGTGGTGAAAGGGAACAAGGCCCACAGGAGGGGTAATGGTCAAAGTACAAAGCGAGAGTGAGGGTGTTGTAGGGACCGCACAAAGTAGAGATCACAGTGATCCTGTAGAGACAGAATACCAGTCTCAACATACAGGCTCTGGATAGGGGTCGAACGAAAAACACTAGATCCAAAACGGAGCCCAGTATGGTGAAGAGCATCGAGACGACGTGGGGTGGAGGGAAAGGCAGACGAGTAAGCAGGACAGCCATAATCGAGTTTAGACAGCACGAGAAAAGAATGTTAAGAGAGGAGCGTACACCTATAAGCTCCTTCCTGGAAATGGGACAAGACTAAGTTAAGGACCTTAGAGCACTCAACTCGGATGTAGGAGATATGGGATGACCAGGACAAGAGAGTGTCAAAGATTAACCCCACAAGTTCAGCAGAATTTTCATACAAAAGAGGATTAAAATGAAGTGACAGAGGGGTCGAAGAATGACCTGCATCCGAGTAAAGGTCATATCAAGTCTTAGCCGGAGAGAACTTTAAGCCATGAATGGTGGCCCAGGATGACACGGCATCAATCGCAAGTTGAAACCGCCGTTGGAGGATGGGCAAATCACCTTGACAGCAGAGGGTAAGATCGTCGACATAAAGAGCGGAGAAAATGTCAGAGGGAAGGGAGGAAAGAAGACCATTGAGGGCAACCAGGAAAAAGAGTAGTGCTCGGAACACTACCTTGGGGCACACCTTCGTATTGCCGAAAAGAGGCAGAGAGAGCTGTACCAAGCTGCACTCTAAAGAAACGACGAGAGAGGAAGCTCTGGAGGAAGAGAGGGAGATTACCACGAAGGCCAAAAGAACGGAGTTGGGGCAGAATATGGTATCGCCAGGTGGAGTCATGCACCTTTTCCAAGTCAAAAAGGACAGCAACAATGGAGGTCTTCGCAATAAAGGCAGTACAAATATAAACCCCCAAGTTCACGAGGACATCTGTCATGCTGCAACACTTGCGAAAACCAAAATGAGAAGGGAAGAGGTGGTGATAACGTTCCATGAACCACATTAGATGGACATTGACCATAGGGTCAAGAAGGAGTTTTGCAGACACATCACATGAAAGCAATGGGGTGGAAATCTTTAGGGGGATGACCCTAGAGAACCATGTTTCCGAATAGAAAGAACTACCTCCTTAAGCCAGTCCTCAGGGACTGACGACGACTCCCAGACACGGTTATAAACACTCAGTAAATACTGAAACGTACATGGAGGGAGATGGCAAAGCATCTCATAATGAATATCATCCGAGCCCGTCGCCGTAGAACCGCAGAGGGATAGGGCAGACTGGAGTTCTGAGAGAGAGAAAGGACTGTTATGGGGAAGCTGAAGAGAAGTGTAAAAATCTAAGGGAAAAGATTCAAGAAGGGGCTAACAAGTAAGGAAAGGAGGATGAAGATGAGAGCCGGAGCTAACAGTAAAAAAGTGAAAACCCAGTTCGGTCACAACCGACACTGGATCCGCCACAATAGTACCACGGGGGCGTGAAGAACTGGCGAGACATTTGAGACTAACTTAGCCGCTATCTTGCGGATTTTCTTCCAGATCAGGGGCAGAGGATTGTCAGACGTAATGGTGGAAACGAAAGATCTCCAATCCACACGTTTAGCCATATAGATGACCCTACGGGTCACCACACTTGCCCTCCGAAACAAAACAAAAAAAACGGGTGTCCTACAGCAGCGGTGTTTCTTCCAGGCTGCAAGCTTACAGCAGGCAGACCAAGCACATTCTGAGTTCCACCAGGGAACGCACTTTCGTGCGCCCCTGGAGGTAGAACCTGTAATAGAGCAGAGGGTAGCATGAAAAACAGTCATGAAACAGGAAGATGACTCAGGGGTGAGGCAAATCAGAGAGGTCAGAAAGAGTAGCACGCAGAGTGAAGAGGTTCTAGTCAGCCCTGGCAAACTGCCAACCAGGGAAAGAGAGGGGAGGGTAAAAAGAGAAAAAGATGACAAGGATGGGGAAATGGTCACTCATGTAGGTCATCAAGAACCCGCCAGGTGAAGTTCAAATAAAGAGAAGATGAGCAGAGAGAAAGATCAAGAAAGGGTGCAAATGCAGGTGTCAACATGAATGCGCTCACTAGAATTCAGTAGAGACAGAAGAGAGGACAAAAGTTTCAAGGCGGCGGCCCCGGGTATTTGTCAGAACATCCCCCCAGAGGGTATGCCGACAGTTAAAATCACCCGAAAGGAGTACTGACTCTGGTAAGGAGTCCAGCAGGTGCTTAAGATCAGGAAGAGAAAGTGGGACATTCAGGGGGCGATAAATGCAACAGACTGTATACCATTTACTCACAAAGATATGGGCCACAGAACACTGAAAGGGCGACTGAAAAAGTAGGGGGATGAAGGGAATATCAAGACGGATCAAGAGAGCAGTAGAGGCATGGGCCATGGCAGGAGCTGGAGGGGAAGAGAGAAAGAAATGACCATGGAAGCGACCAGAACGAGTGCCAAGCATCAGCTCCTTGAGACAAACACCAAGTGGGGAAAACTAAGCGATTTAGATGTTGGTGTTCAAGGAAGTTGGCATAGAAACCATAAATATTCTATTGAAGAACACAGACAGACAAAAAGGAGAGAACAGAAACAGAGAAAACAAGGAGAAACAAAAGCAAAGTAGAACATAGTAGACTAATCACTGAACTGTGCAACGCACCTGCAAGCCCTCGATGGGGAAGGGGGGTTTCCTCAGGGCTCTTGTAAACAGACGCCATTTAAAATAAATCATGGGCAACACTCCCTGTTGTGAAGCCTCAGTACTGAGTGAGCAACCAAGGCTGATGCACGCAGCATGAGCTCACAGCACAGCTGTTCAGCTGGTGACCACAGCATCGCCTAATAATGTCAAAATATATATATAACTAGTATTATTTTGCCATGATAGTATTACAGAAAAGCCTGAGTGTGATAATGACTTAACAATGTGCAAATATCAGTGAATCAATGCCGTTCACGATGTTCAGTGCTAGCCACAGCACCACAGCATTATTTCGTCTATCTAGGAATCATTAAACGACTTATGTTCCTTTAAAAAATAAACTTGTGGGCAATTATTCATTTACAGGATTCAGTAACCAAGATTGTGATAATAGCAGGATTGTAGTGATAAATTAGCGCTGTGCGTAGTATTGTGGAAGGATGAATTTTGGTGAAGGAGGGAGGGAATCGAGGTAGCCGCACTGTGTGCAGCCACTCTTGTTTGCCCACCAGACTAGCTTAGTGGTTTGCTATGGCGAACACACATGTACTTGGGTATATACAATGTGTGTATATAGTGTAATAACAGCAACAGGAGTATGTTGGGAGGAGCCATTTTGGTGAGGGAGTTGCCGTTGTACTTATAGCGTCGTCTGCTGTGTGACAATTGTCTTGTAGTGTATGGTGGCACTGTGCTGTTTGTACACAATACCAGCTTAGTTGTATAGTTATGGTGAATAAAACATTTAGATAGGTATACACAACATGTGTAAATCTATATAAATAAAAATGGAAATGTTCGTTTGTTCAAAATCGCTAATCTCCGAAAGTTCATCACCGATTGCTTTGAAATTTTCCCACAAAGTTCCATTCGCATCCGAGCAGGTTTTTATATACATAGTATATTGATGTTACGTCTGTGACAGAAAAAAAACATGCTTTATTGAAAAAAACTGTGTTTTTCGTGTGAGAGAAATCTTCGAAACCTCATTACCGATTGCTTTGAAAATTTGACACGATGTTGCATTCGAACAGGCGCATGTTTTTATATACCTACTAAATACATGTCATACATGTGACAGGAAAAAACATGCTTTTTATGAAAAACAGCGCCATCTGTTGGATGTAAGAGCAACACACTGTAATCTCCTAAAGTTCTTCATCGATAGCTTTGAAATTCTGACAACGTTCCAATCGAATATGAGCGTCTTTTTATATACATACTATATAGATGCGACACCTGTGACAGATAAAAACCTATTTTTTTCAAAAACAGCGCCGTCTGTTGCATGTAATAGCAACACACACGCAATACTAAATATGTTACAAATTCTAGTTCAATGTTTCCAACTGCATCGATAAATTTAATTTTCATTGATGAAGGTTTATTTCATTGTTTATGTTTATTATTCATGTTTATTTCATTTATTTCATCAATTTCATTGATGAAATTGATTTATTTAATTTTTATTAAAATATTTTGTGTGACATTGTGTTGGAATTGAGCTGTGTTGTTTCATTTCAAATATATATAAGTATAAATGCCATACACCTGTGACAGGTAAAAATATTTTTTTTTTATGAAATAGCGCCATCTGTTGCATGTAAGAGCCACAAAACGCCATACTAAATATGTTACGATTCCATTTCAATGTCTTCGATTGCTTTGACAAAATAAATTTTCATACATTTCGATTTATTTTCATTTTGATTTAATTATTTTGTGTGACATTTCATTAGAAATGAGCTTTGTTGTTTACTATACCGTTCATTTTGTCAGTATAGTTTATTTTTTTATTTTTTTCATTTCGTTTTTTAATTGTTTTTCTTATATTTCAGTGATGGGGAACATCAGACCATTTGACGTTCCCAATTTTCTGATGTGAACATCAGATCATTTGGTATGCATAAGATGAGGGAGTGGGGAATGGTGGGGAGGACGAGGGAATGGGATTAGGGGGATAGTGGGAAGGACGAGGGGATGGGGAGGGAGGGAATGGTAGGGAGGACGAGGGGACAAGGGAATGAGGAATGGTTGGGAGAACGAAGGGATGGGGGAGATGGTAATGGTGGGGAGGACTGGGAGACAGGAGGAGGGTTGCTGTTGCTCACCAACGCACATGCGCTGAGCCACAGCAACGCATGGCCGGGTACAGCTAGTAGTGCAATAAAAACAATAACAGTATAGTGGGAGGAGGAATGATGGCGAGTAACATGATGGAGGAGTGAGGGAGGACTGGCTGCGTGTGGCAGCTCTCACTCGCGGAATTCTGAGTGTTGATGGTGAATGTATATAGTGTGTGACAATGTATAGTGTGTAAATATGTTGTAAATATTCATAAATGAACATGAAACATTGGTGTGAATAACAATATGTTGGGCGGAGGGGTGATGGCGAGTACGATGTTGGAGGACTGGCTGTGCAGGCAGCAAGTCCTGTGAGGCAGCTCACACTCGCAGAGTTCTGAGTGTGTTTATGGTGTGTGTGTGTGTATAGTGTGTGATACTGTACAGTGTGTAAATTAGATTGTATATATATACATAAATTAGCATGATACATTGGAATTATGTGCAGGATATGTGTACACATGTGTCTTGCACGTAACACAGTGTCTTTGGACAGTATGGATATTCTACTGCCATAATATAGTGTACGTATTCATTATACATAGGACTGACACGATAAAACAAATAAAATGTATTTGGAACAGTGCGCAAAATATGAACAAAAATATATCCGTGGCAACTCGCGCATCTTGAGGTGGGTGCCCTACTGGCCTCGGGAGCATACACCACGGGCGGGCGACCAGGGTATGATCATGTCATGCGCCAACTTACAGACCCCATAGCAGCCAAAGTAAGGGCAATTTCGACTTTTTGTTAACATATCCATACTCAGGAAAGGGTTTTTGACACTTTCAAAAACAAAAAGAATTTTTTCCAGATATTTATTTCCTGCGCACTGAGGAGGGATGGGGGGGGGTGCAGTATTTGGAAGCCGAGCAATCCAGTGGCTAAGGAAGAACAAGATCAGGATCAGTTAAATCAAGGTGACGGGGCAGAGGTAAAGCTAGCAAAGATAACTAAGACAAGGGAGCGGGAGGGTGGACCAGAGGCGAACGGACAGTCATGGCGGTCACGGGAATAGGGGGCAGGAAGGACAGAAACAGGCGAGAGCACCGGAGCAAGGGCAGCATGCAAGAGAGGATCAAGGACCAAGGAAACACATTACAAGGGACAGGAGACACCACCACTGAAAAGGGAGGGGAAGCAAGGATAGTGTTGGATTCGGAAGGTGAAGAATACATCAAAGCCTTCTTACCCGCCAGTAGGAAGGAGAGGAACCAGGCTTACACTTCTGACGTAGAGACACAGGCGTACCATCAGCATGAGTGGGCAACCGCCTCGACAGTTTCAACAGAAGAATGGGAAGGACTGTTGGAAATTTCCAACCCCCAAACTACTAACACCTGATACAATTAGGTAAAATCGTTGTATCTGAAAATTAACACTAACCAACCTTATAAATTTTCTGTTAGGAAACATCCAAAAATCCCTCAGAAAATGTATATGATGAGTACATCACCCAGCATCGAAGCGGCACTATTATTAATCTTCATATATTATTAAATTTTCCAGTCTACTATTTTCTTTAAATTAGAAAATCTTATTTTAGATTGAAAATTGACTAAAACTTAGAAAGAATAAATGTAATCTTCCGCCCGAGGTAAATTATCGCAGTTGTTAATGCTATCTCACTTTCGGTGTAATATCTGTTGAACAGAATATTATATGATGGTTAAACAAGAATCATTCTCATTTAAAGTTTATGAGGCTATCAAATTGTACTAGATGTCTCAAATCATATAAACGAACACACCACGAGTTTAGCACATATCAAATGCGTTTTAAACCCCGCAAACTTCTAGTCCAGCGTTAAGAACAATAAAACCTGTTTTCTGGATTTAGAATCAATTAATTAAAGTGTAAAATAGCGCCTAACTGTTCTAGTTAATGAACTAGTTACAGTTCGTATCGTTACTATTACTCCAACGGACACCTCTATAGTAGGAGGAAGACGGACTTGTGCAAAGGATCTGAGAGAATCAACTCGATCACGTAGGAATCAAATTAGTAGCGACGGACAGCTAAGTTATCCGTGGTTCTACAACGTTCTCACGCTACTGCAACCTTCAGACTACAAAGCACACGGTATCCAGTCAGTTTTATAAAATCAATCATTGATGTATGGCCATATAATCAGGCATTTGAGTCACCGTCCTGTTAAGCCGCATGGAAAACAAAATCTCCATAGTGAGCACATGTTTAATTTGTGAATAATTGCTACTGAATTGAGATTAGCTGTGAGGATATTTGTTTTTACAGTTTCCTGTGTAAACTTTTCGCAGAAGGAGATGATTAGCTGAGAACCTGGGGTTATCTTCTATGGCAACACGTGACTCAAGTGCTATGTGATGCTTGCCTTGACTGACCCTTCTGACGTTCTCCAGATAATTCATGTTGAAACCTGCACAGCTAAGGCTTACATTAGTTTCAGTAGTTAGTGACTAACCCTATAACATTTCTTATTGAAATATAACTAATATTATAATTACTATTGAATGACCGCCCCATGATGTGTTCGGGTAACACCCAGCAGAAGTTAAAATTTTAACTAATACAGTCCACTTTCTTTTAATACAGTCCATTTGATTTAGTCAGGTAAATTGGTAAATTTACCTGCTGGGATATTCCCCACAAGGACATGATGAACGCTGAGAGGAGGATAGACAATAATGGCCTGAACGGACAGGCGGCAAGGAGGACCAAGAGACAGAGGGGAGGGCTGGGAAAAACGAGTGGGGCGAGAAAGAAAGTAGGGCACAGGAGAGAAGGAAGACCGGGAAGGAAGGAAAGAACATATGCACAACCAGGAGTACCCTCTGGCCCAGAATGCAAAGGAGCAGACGGAACAGACGAGGTGGTGAAGGTGTCGGGGTCGAAGTTCTCGAAACGGTTGCGAAACTGAGAAAGCGGGAGAGCGCGAGAAGAAGAGGAACGCAACACATGGGCATAAGACATGTCAGAGAAAGATGAACTACACCGAATCTGGTGCCTAGCCTCAGGAAAAGACAAATGATCATGAGGCTTCAAATTGAGGATGGCTTCCTCAAATTTGAAATGCACACATGCGTGGGAGAAGGCAGGGTGAGCGTCAAAGCAATTGATGCAGAGTTTGGGAAAAAGGGCACTTAAAATGATCCGAGGTTCCACACATGGGGCAGAGACCTCTCACTCGTACACCTGAAGGGACCATGCCCAAATCTCCAGCACCTACTGCAAAGGCGAGGAGAGAGGATGCACTCCTGAACGAATCATCTGGCACCAGCAAGAATACCTGAAGATGGAAGGGACTTACTATCAAACGTGACCTTCACAACGCGAAGAGGTTGACGACGATAACCATGAGGATGTCGAATAAAGGTATCCACCTGGAGGAACGAAAAGCTTTGGACGTCAAGGATATACTTAATATCCTCATGGCAGTTTTTAAGTTCCCTGTCACCAGTCCTGACATGGTGCAGGAGAAGAATTGTGCCAATGCAGGCATTCAACATGGCATTTTTGGAGAACCGAACAGAGTCTCCCCAGTGCTGGACAACGAAGCCAAGCGGGCAGTCACTTCCTGAGAATGGGCTTCAACAACATAGGTACCAGTACGGGAGGGGTTGAAGGTGACCAACGAATCAAAAAGGTGCTTATGCAGAAATAAAACATCAGGACGAGTAGGGTCAACACGACTAAAATCAAAATACTTAGTCCATGTAGCAGGACCAAACAAAGCTTGGAAAGGAGATTGAGAAGGAATCAGGCGTGAGCAAGTGCAGAGGTGAAGACGCCAAACATCCCCAGTAAGAGAGGGGAGAGGGGGGGGGGGAAGGCACAGTTGTCATAACTAGAGAAGGAGTAATGCCAGGTGATGAGGTCGTCACTACTGAGGGACTTGAGGCTCACCCCTACCACAGAGGTAGGAGGGGAGCAGAGAGAGGCATTTGGAAGAGTCCTAGACAGAACATGGTCAGGGGCCCAATGTAGCGGGGGCTACAGAGCCCAATCTTCCAACACAGTCTAACTTTGGGGCTTGGTGGCCCACCCCACAAGTCTGAAAAGTAAAAATAGGGTCAATCATTGGCATAACAACGAGCAAGAAAGAATTTAATTCACAAATAAGGCCCCACAAATTCATTTATTCATTGGGCTCCATTCCCACCATGGAGCCACCATTAGAGGTTAGGACATACGACAAGACAGGGCCGCCTAGGAGTGCAATGTGAGTATACACTCCGCAATCGCCACCTTAAGAACCGTCAGTCCATCGAGATCGGGTTCAGCAACGAAGGCGAAGATTGACAATAAAAGCGTCCCCTCACTTGCAACGTCGGGTACCACTGTTCTACAGGTGAGAGAGTGCTTCCCCAAACACTAGGGTGTCAAAAAAGATGATGTCCAAAAGAATAATCAAGAATAGCAAAAGGTCGGAGGGAAAGACAATGAGAAACGAGAAGAGAGGGTAGGAAAAATGAAACATAAGGTAGAGGAAATAGCAACCAGAACAATTAGTGAAGATGGCAGCAGGAGCATAAGGCTTCAAAAAGACAGAAGATTGTCCCATGGAGCATCACACCCCTGCAGTCGCCCACCAAGCCCTCTCTCAAAACGGCTACGGGCTGAAAAGGGAGGGGCTGATCTCTGGTAATCTAAAAATTTTCCTAGGTTTCTAACTTTGCTGCTGCCTTTCTCATTTCAGTGACTAGAAGAACTCTTGTTCTATTGTGAAGACCTCCTATAATATCATGTTGAGTTCTTCACACACATCTCTGTCACTCTCTGTGTAGCTGTTCTCCCTTTTTCTGAGTTTCATTGCCTGTTCCTGAACTGTCGTTTTCCTCGTGATGTTGCTATGGATCAGTTTTGGTTGGGTCTTGGCTTTACTTACGATGCCATTTTCATACTGTCTCACACACAGACAGAAGGTGCAACGGCTGAGGAATTCACAGAACAGATAAGCAAAATAGAGAATAGCCTTGATAATTTGGAGAACCCGATACCTGATATTATTTTCCTAGGACACTTCAACTTGCCTAGTCTCAGGTGGAAAATAGCAAACAATAATATTATACCAGGAAATCTATCAGGACCTAACCAACCACAGATTAGAGAACTACTTAGATTCTGTGACAAATTTTCACTCAATCAGCAGATATCGGAGCCAACGAGAAATGAAAATATTCTAGATCTGGTCTTTACGAACAATGAAGACATTATCAGAGACATTACGATATCAGATACCACATACTCAGATCACAAACTCATTGAAGTGCAAACGACCATCAATACTCAGAATAGACCTAAAACGTTGATAAAGCGAGAGGGGCTATTCAGTAAATTCAATTTTAATAATAAAAGGATAGACTGGGAGATAATAAACAGGGAACTTACAAACATTCCATGGGGAACTGTTCTAAATAATACAAGTCCTACAGAAGGAATAGAAAAACTTACTTCAGAAGCGTATCAAGTCTGTCTGAAACATGTTCCTTTGAGGAAAGCCAGAAAGAGATCTAACGTAGAAAGAGAACGCAGACGACACTATAAACGCAGGAAAAAAATAACGGAACTGCTTATGCAGACACGAATTTCCCGTCAAAGAAGGAATAATTTAAATAGGGAGATTGAAGAAATCGAGCGGAAATTGAAACACTCATATGAAACTGAAGAAAGGCAGTTAGAACAGAAAGCAATTCAGGAAATAAAGAAAAATCCAAAATATTTTTTCTCATATGCGAAATCAAAAGCAAAAACCACTGCCAGTATTGGACCTATTCGTACAAGTGAAGGTTCATACACGGAGGATGACAAAGAAATTAGTGAAATCCTAAAAAAGCAGTATGAGGACATGTTTAGCACTCCAATAAACAACATGAAGGTGGAAGATCCAGACAATTTCTTTATGCGGGATATTCAAACCCCGGTAAATATAACTGATATAAACACGAGCGCACTAAATTTTGAAAAAGAAATTGAAAACATGCCCATGCACTCGGCCCCAGGTCCAGACTCATGGAATTCAATATTTATAAAGAAATGCAAAGTGCCGGTAGCACAGGCACTCAGTATAGTGTGGAGGAAGAGCTTGGACACGGGGGAGATACCAGATGCACTTAAAGTAGCAGACATAGCCCCTCTACACAAGGGAGGGAGCAAAGCATTGGCAAAAAATTATAGACCAGTTGCACTAACATCGCACATCATAAAAGTATTTGAGAGAGTGATTAGGAGTCAGGTCACCAATTTCATGGAGACCAATGACCTTCATAACCCAGGCCAACATGGATTTCGAGGGGGAAGATCGTGCCTCTCACAGCTACTTGAGCACTACGACAAAGTCACTGAGGCATTAGAAGAGAAACAGAATGCTGATGTGATATACACGGACTTCGCAAAGGCCTTCGATAAATGTGACCATGGCGTGATAGCACACAAAATGAAGTCAATGGGAATAACCGGTAAAGTAGGACGCTGGATACTCAGTTTTCTGTCAAACAGGACTCAGCGAGTAACTGTCAACCATATAAAATCTAGTCCAAGTGCAGTGAAAAGCTCTGTACCTCAGGGTACAGTCCTTGCACCACTGCTTTTCCTTATTCTCATATCAGATATAGACAAAAATACAAGTCACAGCTTCGTATCATCCTTTGCAGATGACACAAAAATCAGTATGAAAATTACCTCGGCTGAGGACATTGAAAAACTTCAAGCTGATATTAATAAAGTTTTCGACTGGGCATCAGAAAATAACATGATGTTTAACAGTGATAAATTCCAGGTACTCAGGTACGGTAAAAATGAGGACCTTAAACATAATACAGAGTACAAAACACAATCAAATGTACCCATAGTAGGAAAACAGCATGTAAAGGATTTGGGAATAATAATGTCTGACGACCTAACGTTTAAGGAGCATAACCAAGCAAATATTGCGACAGCTAGAAAAATGATAGGATGGATTACGAGAACTTTCAAATCCAGGGATCCCATCACAATGGTTGTACTCTTCAAGGCACTTGTGTTGTCCCGTCTTGAGTACTGCTCAGTACTCACTTCCCCCTTCAAAGCAGGAGAGATTGCTGAAATAGAGGGAATACAGAGAACATATACGGCACGCATAGACGCAATAAAGCACCTAAATTATTGGGATCGTCTCAAAGCCCTCCAAATGTACTCACTAGAAAGAAGACGAGAGAGATATCAAATAATATACACCTGGAAGATACTGGAGGGCCAAGTACCAAATCTACACAGTAAAATAACAACGTACTGGAGTGAACGACTTGGAAGAAAATGTAGAATAGAACCAATGAAGAGCAGAGGTGCCATAGGCACAATCAGAGAACACTGTATAAACATCAGAGGTCCGCGGTTGTTCAACGTCCTCCCAGCAAGCATAAGAAATATTGCCGGAACAACCGTGGACATTTTCAAGAGGAAACTAGATTTATTCCTCCAAGGAGTGCCGGACCAACCGGGCTGTGGTGGGTATGTGGGCCTGCGGGCCGCTCCAAGCAACAGCCTGGTGGACCAAACTCTCACAAGTCGAGCCTGGCCTCGGGCCGGGCTTGGGGAGTAGACGAACTCCCAGAACCCCATCAACCAGGTATCAACCAGGTAAGAGTTGGAAGACAGAAGAGTTAGGGGGGACATGATCACCACATTCAAGTTTCTCAAGGGAAACGACAGGGTTGATAAACACAGGCTATTTAACACAAGGGGCACACACACTAGGGGACACAGGTGGAAACTGAGTGCCCAAATGAGCCACAGAGATATTAGAAAGAACTTTTTTAGTGTCAGAGTGGTTGACAAATGGAATGCATTAGGAAGCAATGTGGTGGAGGCTGACTCCATACACAGTTTCAAGTGTAGATATGATAGAGCCCAATAGGCTCAGGAAACTGTACACCTGTTGATTGACGGTTGAGAGGCGGGACCAAAGAGCCAGAGCTCAACCCCCGCAAGCACAACTAGGCGAGTATAACTAGGTGAGTACACACACCAGGTGTACCCACTGGCTGGGCGGCATCAGCATGAGCAGTGATACAACCAGTGCTGTGCTACATGAACAGTGATACAACCAGTGCTGTGCTACATGAACAGTGATACAACCAGTGCTGTGCTACATGAACACTGATACAACCAGTGCTGTGCTAATGAACACTGATACAACCAGTGCTGTGCTAATGAACACTGATACAACCAGTGCTGTGCTAATGAACACTGATACAACCAGTGCTGTGCTAATGAACACTGATACAACCAGTGCTGTGCTAATGAACACTGATACAACCAGTGCTGTGCTAATGAACACTGATACAACCAGTGCTGTGCTAATGAACACTGATACAACCAGTGCTGTGCTAATGAACACTGATACAACCAGTGCTGTGCTAATGAACACTGATACAACCAGTGCTGTGCTAATGAACACTGATACAACCAGTGCTGTGCTAATGAACACTGATACAACCAGTGCTGTGCTAATGAACACTGATACAACCAGTGCTGTGCTAATGAACACTGATACAACCAGTGCTGTGCTAATGAACACTGATACAACCAGTGCTGTGCTAATGAACACTGATACAACCAGTGCTGTGCTAATGAACACTGATACAACCAGTGCTGTGCTATAGAAAGAGTGCAGCACATTTTCAAAGTAAATTCATTACATTGAGATACCATACCCACGTCAATACACCAGGAAAGTTCTAGATATTTGTTAGTGTCTGAAAGCATTATGGTTCCAATAACAGTCTACTTCTAAACTGTTAATTTAACTTTTGTCCTAAACAGAAAATCTCCTCTTATAACTTTATTGTATTATAAATCACTGGTTAAAAATAATAATATTATATACTGAACTCTTTTTCCTTAAAATGTTCTGAAGACTTTCGTTTTCCTGCAACCGAAATTCTAGGGCACATAGTCCAGAGACCACCTGCATGAGTGGTGGGTGTATGTGAACATTACACCGACCACCTGCATGTATTGTGGGTGTATGTGAACACTACAGAGACCACCTGCATGTGAGGCAGGGGTGTGAACACTACAGAGACCACCTGCATGTGAGGCACGGGTGTGAACACTACAGAGACCACCTGTATGCGTGGTAGGTGTATGTGAACACTACCCAGACTGTCTGAAAGCTAACACCAACATACTAATATAACATAATAACCTCAATAAGATATGGTTAATTTCCTTTAGTCAGACAGTAAAGGTATTACAGAAAATAGGATATCCATGACGTCACGTTACAACATATATTTAATATCACATATCCTTTAAAGTCTAAGCATTAGAATTAACAGAACACTGTTTTCTATTCTTTAACTTAATGAAATATACCATAAACTTATGGGCTCCCTCCTATTGTCAAATAGTCAGATCTAGAACCATTCCATGAGAGATGCCTCTTGGGGAAGGAGTGGGGCGAGTCATGGTACGAAAACACGGAGGGCTCCTCGTGAAGTAACTCTACGCTACTAAGATCGCCCAAAACGATCGCCCACCTGTGATTAAGCCACAGCGACTTCACAAACAGGAGTACCCTGTATATCCGTCTTGGATAACTTATCTATGTTTAGAAGGCCTGATAATATTAGATTCATTTCGGTTATAATGATGACAACCACAAGGGTAAGCCAGGTTCCACAAATTATACAAAGTTTCCGTGTTATATAAATCATTTATGGATACAGTTTAGTACTTTGTAGTATTTCCGCAGGTGTAGTTCAATGAAGATAATCCCAGAGAGCTTTAACCCCCTACATAACCTGTGCAGACGCTTCCTTGCTTTAACAAAGACCAACAGCCACCATTAATGGGACCAGAACAGTCCACATGTGGCAAATCAAAGTCTGATGGACAAGAGGACCAGCTCTCATACCACATTACAACCGAGAGCAATTTAACCACTTAACTAATCATTCTTAGATGTAATACTAACCCATTTTAACAATAGGATTATTCAGTACTTTATTAGCATTATTATTTATTTGGCTATGTAATATATCCCCCACAACTATTAGCAGGTTAAACTTTAAAACACAGTCCACTTTGAAGTAATATAAATAACAAAATTATGCAATATAACAAGAAATCAATAGTTAGAGGAATAAAAACAAATGGCTGCTAGCAAATATCCAACACAGACCATCTTCATGTGTGGCTGGCATATGGCCTCTACGGAGACCACCTGCATGTGTGGCTGGTGTATGTGAACACCACAGCGACCACCTGCATGTGTATGAACACTACAAAGACCACCTGCATGTGTGGTGGGTGTATGAACACCACAGAGACCACCTGCATGTGTGGTGGGTGTATGAACACTATAGAGGCCACCTGCATGTGTGGTGGGTGTATGAACACTATAGAGACCACCTGCATGTGTGGTGGGTGTATGAACACCACAGAAACCACCTGCATGTGTGGTGGGTGTATGAACACTATAGAGACCACCTGCATGTGTGGTGGGTGTATGAACACTATAGAGGCCACCTGCATGTGTGGTGGGTGTATGAACACCACAGAGACCACCTGCATGTGTGGTGGGTGTATGAACACCACAGAGACCACCTGCATGTGTGGTGGGTGTATGAACACTATAGAGGCCACCTGCATGTGTGGTGGGTGTATGAACACCACAGAGACCACCTGCATGTGTGGTGGGTGTATGAACACCACAGAGACCACCTGCATGTGTGGTGGGTGTATGAACACCACAGCGACCACCTGCATGTGTATGAACACTACAAAGACCACCTGCATGTGTGGTGGGTGTATGAACACCACAGAGACCACCTGCATGTGTGGTGGGTGTATGAACACCACAGAGACCACCTGCATGTGTGGTGGGTGTATGAACACCACAGAGACCACCTGCATGTGTGGTGGGTGTATGAACACTATAGAGGCCACCTGCATGTGTGGTGGGTGTATGAACACCACAGAGACCACCTGCATGTGTGGAGGGTGTAGGAACACCACAGAGACCACCTGCATGTGTGGTGGGTGTATGAACACCACAGAGACCACCTGCATGTGTGGAGGGTGTAGGAACACCACAGAGACCACCTGCATGTGTGGAGGGTGTAGGAACACCACAGAGACCACCTGCATGTATGGCGGGTGTATGAACACGACATACCTTACCATTCTAAGGGAGGTACAACTTGAGGAATACTAATACCATGGCACAGTGGTCCCGTGTGTGTGTGTGTAGTGCAGTTTAAGGCCACACTTACAGTGTGGGAACCGACCTGTGAGATTTATATTTATTTAATTTATATGAATTTATATAGAAATTATATTTACCTTAATTTATGTTTTTCGATAGCAATTTGTATGATAAGTGGACTGTATTTCTGCAATAATCTCACAAGTCGATCCTCTACACATTAGGGGGGTTGGTTATATTGAATTTATATATATATATATATATATATATATATATATATATATATATATATATATATATATATATATATATATATATATATATATATATATATATATATATATGCAATTGACGATCACAAAACACTGATCATTTTATGCGGAAAATCCACAGAGAAATATGAAATGAGGTGAACGGCGTTTCGGCTTTAACAAAGCCGAAACGTTCACCTCATTTCATATTTCTCTGTGGATTTTCCGCATATATATATATATATATATATATATGCAGCCAATCAAACTACAGTATTAAACTACATATTAGAACATTAAAGAGGGTCCTTATCTTAGTTGTACAGCAGGCCTTAGTCCACCAGGTATAACTAGGATGTAGACACCAAATTTTCCTCATGTGAGGTTGCTGCCATCACCCTATTAACTGATACACAAAGCATGCTTCCTCATCTTGACCTGTCAAAAGGGCGCGAGCTATGAAGCCAGAATCCTAATATATGAAAGCTATATCGGAGAAAACATTGTACAATGAACCATAAAGACCAAGGCTTAATTACTTTGTTTGAGTCGATCATTTGTGATCTCACCGGCTCACCCAATATCTACATAACATTAATGGCCATAAATGAATAGATAAACGGGTTTCGGAAAGACACCTCCCTTGTATTTGCTGACAGCGTGTTGATGATGGAAGACCACTACTGTGATCTTCGTCACACTTCGTCCAAGAGAATTTATAGGAGCAGTTACTAGCTCCAACGGCTCTGGTCTTCTTAAACAACAACAATGGCTGACCACTCCCTCCTCCCTGACGCTACTGGGCTACATTGTCCAGATGACAGTAAGTGATAGAAGGGTCATATTTACTCTATTTTAATATTGATAATTAAGTTAATTAAAATAAGATGGTTTTATGATGGTAAAGTCCAAAGACTAATGTATTTAAGAATAATTCCCAGCAGAATAACTGGTGAGTTTATAATAGTATGTGGCAATGATATCCCGTTTTCTATAGATGGAAAGTTCCACTACAAGTTACATTTTCTATGGGTAACTTGTGTATACAATACAGCAGCAATATTATCTGCCTGTATGATATTATTAATTGGTGTCGGGTTTTCCGACATTCAATACACCTTGACTATAAATGCTTCAGGAACTAGTGTTATGTCCACGAAACTATTACATCAATTAAATACTTAAATCTGTTAAAAAAAAATTTCACTAACACTTAAAAACTACGGGCTCACCATAGCCCGTGCTGCTTGGAACTTTTTGTTCTAAGTAGGGAATCTTTAACAACAACAACAACAACAAGACTGTAAGATGATAAGGCCACCTGTGTTACTCAGGAGGAGCACAAAACACCTGCAAGACGACCATGAATACACACCTTGAGGGAGAGTGTTGACCACGGAGAATAATAAAACACCTGCCAGAAAGACCAGACACAAACATGCCGGAGCGGTCATGGTAACGGCGTTCCCCGTCGGTGTTTACAACACAACTGAGGAAGCGTCCCGTCACCCCAGCTACTCCGCCCAAGGAGTGTTGCCAACCCTTCCCTTCTGACGTAGCCTCATTATTTACATAGAGAATCTGTTGAGTTTTATTATACCAACTCATCTCTCATGATATTATATACGAATATGTTATGAAAGAATAATTATCACTAATGAAGTGAGTACAGAGAACATTAGCTGTAAACATATTTTGGTAAGATCATGACGTCACATTTACGGAAAATATTTCCATTGTAGACCATATGACCTTCCTGGCGTAACTACTACCATCCTGCCATACCTGCCACACCTACACCTGCACTTGCCACACCCGCACCTGCTACCCCGCACTTGTCACACCTGCAACACCCACACATGCCACACACCTGCCACAGCAGTACATGCCCCACCTGCAAATAACAAAACAGTACCTGCCACTTCTGCACTTCCTACACCTCCCACCTGTCACATCCGCACCTCCCAAACCTGCACCTGAAACACCAGCATTTGGCACACCTGCACCTGCCACGCCATACCGTAGCACAGCAATACCTGCCACACCTAACCGTACCACAGCAACACCTGCCACACCTGAACCTGACACACCTTTACATGATACAAAAAAACGTGCTTACACGTGCCACATACACACCTGTCACATCTTCCACACCTGCACTTGCCACACCTACACCTGCTACACTTACACTTGCCATACATTCACCTGCCACACATACACCTGCCACATCAACACCTGCCACATCAACATCTGCCACACATACACCTGCCACATAAACATCTGCCACATCTACACCTGCCACACATACACTTGCCACACATACACCTGTCACATCAACACCTGCCACACATACACTTGCCACACCTACACCTGCCACACTTACACTTGCTATACATTCACCTGTCACATCAACACCTGCCACACATACACTTGCCACACATACACCTGCCACACATACACTTGCCACACCTACACCTGCCACACCTACACCTGCTAAACATACACCTGCCATACCTGTACCTGCTACACATACACATACCACATAAACACCTGCAACACCTACACCTGCCACACTTACACTTGCTATACATTCACCTGTCACATCAACACCTGCCACATCAACACCTGCCACATCAACATCTGCCACATCAACACCTGCCACATCAACATCTGCCACATCAACATCTGCCACACATACACTTGCCACACATACACCTGCCACATAAACACCTGCCACACATACACCTGCCATATCTACACCTGCCACACATACACGTGTCACATCAACACCTGCCATACATACACTTGCCACACCTACACCTGCCACACCTACACCTGCCATATCTGTACCTGCTACACATACACCTACCACATCAACACCTGCAACACCTACACCTGCCACACCTACTCCTGCCACACATACATCTGCCACATCAACATCTGCCACACCTACACCTGCCACACACCTGCACCAGCCACACATACACCTGCCAAATCAACACCTGCCACATCAACACGTGCCACACGTACATCTGCCACACCTACACCTGCCACACATACATCTGCCACATCAACACCTGCCACACCTACACCTGCCACATCAACACCTGACATACCTAAACCAGCCACACCAACACCTGACATACCTAAACCTGCCACACCAACACCTGCCACGCCTACACCTGCTAAACATACACCTGCCATACCTGTACCTGCTACACATACAACTACCACATCAACACCTGACACACCTACACCTGCCACATCTACACTTGCCACACCAACACCTGCCACACCTACACCTGCCACACCAACACCTGCCACACCTATACCTGCCACACCTACACCTGCCACACCTATACCTGCCACACCTACACCTACCACACCAACACCTGCCACACCTACACCCGCCACACCAACACCTGCCACACCAACACCTGCCACACCAACACCTGCCACACCTACACCTGCCACACCAACACCTGCCACACCTATACCTGCCACACCTATACTTGCCACACCTACACCTGCCACACCTACACTTGCCATACATTCACCTGTCACATCAACACCTGCCACCCCTACACCTGCCACACCTACACCTGCCACACCTACACCTGCCACACCAACACCTGCCACACCAACACCTGCCACACCTACACCTGCCACACCAACACCTGCCACACCTATACCTGCCACACCTATACTTGCCATACATTCACCTGTCACATCAACACCTGTCACATCAACACCTGCCACACATACACCTGCCACATCAACACCTGCCACACATACACCTGCCACATCAACACCTGCCACACCTACACCTGCCACACCTACACCTGCCACACCTACACCTGCCACACCTACACTTGCCATACATTCACCTGTCACATCAACACCTGCCACCCCTACACCTGCCACACCTACACCTGCCACACCTACACCTGCCACCCCTACACCTGCCACACCTACACCTGCCACACCTACACCTGCCACACATTCACCTGCCACACATACGTCTGCCACATCAACACCTGCCATACCTACACCTGCTACACCAACACCTGCCATACCAACACCTGCCTTACGTATACCTGCCATACCTACACCTGCTAAACATACACCTGCCATACCTGTACCTGCTACACATACACCTACCACATTAACACCTGCCACACCAACACCTGCCACACCTACACCTGCCACACCAACACCTGCCACACCTATACCTGCCACACCTATACTTGCCATACATTCACCTGTCACATCAACACCTGTCATATCAACACCTGCCACACATACACCTGCCACATCAACACCTGCCACACATACACCTGCCACATCAACACCTGCCACACCTACACCTGCCACACCTACACCTGCCACACCTACACCTGCCACACCTACACTTGCCATACATTCACCTGTCACATCAACACCTGCCACCCCTACACCTGCCACACCTACACCTGCCACCCCTACACCTGCCACACCTACACCTGCCACACCTACACCTGCCACACATTCACCTGCCACACATACGTCTGCCACATCAACACCTGCCATACCTACACCTGCTACACCAACACCTGCCATACCTACACCTGCCTTACGTATACCTGCCATACCTACACCTGCTAAACATACACCTGCCATACCTGTACCTGCTACACATACACCTACCACATTAACACCTGCCATACCTACATCTGCCACACATAAACATGCCACACATACACCTACATCTGCCACACATTCAGCTGCCATACATACACCTGCAACACCTTCAACCACCACACATACACTTGCTACACATACATCTGTCACACCTATACCTGCCACATCAACACCTGCCACACATACACCTGCCACATCAACACCTGCCACACATACACCTACCACACCTACACACACCTGCTACCTCCTGGGGGAGCCGGTGGCTGAGCGACAGCAAGCTGTGCACGTGATCCTGTTGTCCCGGGTTCGATCCCGGGCACCGGCGATAAACGATGGGCTGAGTTTCTTTCACCCTATGAGTCTACTGAGGTTAGTCTCACAAATACCAGGTAATCCACTTTTAATGTTGTACAGAATGAGTTTAAGTGAAGGAATATTACCTGATTTTTGGACAAAGAGTATCATTGTTCCCATCCCCAAACGACACTCAGATAATTATAGACCCATATCTTTAACACCGTGTGTTTGTAAGGTGCTTGAACGCATTGTCCTTAACCGACTCATGTGTCGTATACAGGGGCACCTGTCACCCGAATTGTTTGGATTTATGCCTGGGCTCAGTACACAACACTGTTTTGCTGAATACTTCGCTTATATTGAAGGTTCCCCTCAAGCAGTCTTCATCGATCTAGCTGCAGCTTTTGATACAACAAACAGGGAAATCATATTAGAACAAGTTGTTGAGCTAGGAAGGCAAGGAAAATTATGGAAATGGAATAAGGGATATTTGTCTAATCGAACAGCATATGTTTTGTTTAATGGTGTTAAAAGCACAGAGAGCAAACACTTTGAACTGGGAACTCCACAAGGAGGGGTCCTCAGCCCGTTGTTGTTCAACGTTCTGATGCATAAACATATTAAAGATCTTCCAACTAATAATGAAGACACTGTCATTGTTATGCTGATGATACATGTTTACAGGCTGGCTCTGGGCCTAGAATGCAAGTTCTGCTCGATGGTTTTGCTACTAGAGTTGAGGAATGTGGCCTACTTATCTCTGTACAGAAAACTCGTGCCCTCCTTCCATGTGGTATTCCACCAGCCAATTATCATATAGATGGGCGAGCACTCGAGAGCTGTGAGTCTTACAGATACCTTGGTGTCCCTCACTGACGACCCTGGGTACCTTTCTTCTCTCAATAGGAGACTCTGGGAGAGATTAAAGCCCTTGAGGGTCCTTGTTGGTGTCAAACATGGAATTAACGTGAGACTTGCGAGAATGTTTTTTGTATCATTTATACGCTCTGTGATTGACTACAATGCTCTACATCTCACACTGTATACAGACAAAGAGCTGAAATCTCTTGAAACCTTGCAAAATGAAGCTATGCGTCTCATCCTTGGGGCTCCAAAGTCCACGAGAATAGTTAATATGAGAGCAGAGTTAAAATTGCCTACCATAAGTGAAAGAATTTTGTCCATTAGCACAGTTTTCAGCGTGAAGGCGTTGAGTAGATCTCGGCAACACATGAAATTTCTAGCTAAATTTTCTAATATGCTACACTCACCTGAGGTCTATAGAAGAAGAGCGAAATCTGATTATGCATTTTGGTTCTACAAGGTAGCCAATTCCATCAAAATCTTAAATATGTACCCAACTCAATTAATGATTAATCAACCAATTACTCCATGGGATAACTGGGATCTATCAGTTGATTTTGTAAATTCACCCAAAAAAGGTAGTGTATACTGTACATTATTAAAGCAGATAACAATGAGAAGGATCACTGAGAGTACTCAGGGTATGGGTAATGATGTGTATCAGTGCTATACCGACGGTTCTATAGAAGAAGGTGGACAATGTACCGGATGCGCATGTAATATATTTGAACAATCTTCTCTCGTACATACAGCAATGAAGCTCGTCAGTGATTGGGCAAGTACAACTCAAACCGAACTTGCAGGCATATACCTTGGCACTGAATTTTTAAGACAAAGGCAGTGGACCTATATACTGTGATTCGCAGAGTGCACTCCTGGCACTGAACGCACATAGTAGTGACACCCAGAAAATAGTCAGTGATATTCGAATAAATGTTTTAGCTGCTAAAGAAAACAGATTTGAAATTAAATTCCTATGGATACCATCACATGTTGGCATCTCAAGGCATGACACTGTTGATATGCTTGCAAAGAGCCTGTAGAAAACCAGTGGTAGAAATTGATATGGGTGATTCACTAGCAGTGACAAAGAGAATACTAAACAAATATCTAATGAAGATCTCACCGAGCTAACAAATTCACAAAGACCTGAAAGTTGAAGCATTAAATATTATGATAGATATCGTGAGGAGACATTCACATATGGGACTAACAGAGCAAGAAATAGGCAATTTGATGTCATAGTTGCCAGAATACGCCTGGGATATAGACATATCTGGCAGCTCTCTCAAACCCCAAATGTCGAGTACACAATGTGTCAACTTTGTGAAAGAGAAAACATGCACTCACTTGAACATTATATTGTAGAATGTCCCGTATTGACTGACTCGCCCCCCTGGGCTGAGGTATGCTGAACTCTGTAACCACTATAGGAGTACTGGAACACTTGATGATATATTAGACTAGTACCCTAGATTGACCATGATTTGTAACTTTATAACATGAACTTGTACAAGCATCTTCACCTTCAGTGGTTAAGTTCTTAATTGCACA
Source organism: Procambarus clarkii (assembly GCF_040958095.1). Lineage (NCBI taxonomy): Eukaryota > Metazoa > Arthropoda > Malacostraca > Decapoda > Cambaridae > Procambarus > Procambarus clarkii. The sequence continues at coordinate 11,245,693 of NC_091242.1, read as the reverse complement.
CTTAGTTTCTCTATCAGCTATCTCACCCTGTCAGAGTAAAAGAGGCATATATATGTGTATGTATGTGTGTATGTATGTATGTATGTATGTATGTGTGTGTGTGTGTGTATGTATGTGTATAAAGTATATGTGGAAGCTGATCAGAATTACATTTCACCATTGTAAATTTACATTAATGCTTTCATAAATCTGTGTATCTATGTATTTACGTATGTAGCTTAATCTAACATTTTATAAGCACTACAATCACGTTCTGTGGTTGTTCAATAATTCTCTGAACTGTATGTTTGACAAATCTCTCACCCTGTCCATGGAGGACTGAAGAAAATGTATATATTCTGGCTAGCATTGTAAATGTGGTAGAAAATAATAATAGTAATAAAAACTATGCCTCTGTTACCTAGCATTAAATAGGTACCTGGGAGTTAGTCAGCTGTCACGGGCTGCTTCCTGGTGTGTGTGTGTGTTTGTGGTGTGAAAAAAATTGTAGTAGTAGTAGAAACAGTTGATTGACAGTTGAGAGGCGGGCAGAAAGAGCAGAGTTCAGCCCCCGCAAGCACAGCTAGGTGAATACATACACCTGCCATACCTGCACCTGCTACACATACATCTACCACATCAACACCTGCCACACCAACACGTGCCTCACCAACAACCGCAACACCAACACCTGTCACGCCTACACCTGTCACGTCAACACCTGGCACACCAACACCTGCAACACCAACACCAACATCTGCCACACCTACACCTGCAACACTAACATCTGCAACACCAACATCTGCCACACCTTCACCTGCCACTCATACACCTGCCCCACCAACACCTGCATATATACACCTGCTTCACATACACCTGCTGCATCTCAACCTGCCATGCCTATACCTGCAACACTTATACTTGCCACACATACACCTGCCACGCCTCCACCCTCCACACATACACCTGCTACACATATACCTGCAACACCAACACCTGCAACACCAACATCTGCCACACCAACACCTGCCACACCTTCACCTGCCACTCATACACCTGCCCCACCAACATCTGCATATATACACCTGCTGCACCTCTACCTGCCATGCCTATACCTGCTACACTTATACCTGTGTATAAGTGTAGCAGGTGAATTCCATGTGAATTCACCAAAGGTCTCCCACTCGACCCTTTTTAAATCTAATGAAATTTTGTAATAAAGTAGCCCCTAGATCTCTAATGAAATTGTGCAAAATATTAGAGCTCAATATGCTTTGGTTCTTAAATAATCAGTCTCCGTGGTGCAGTGGTAAGACACTCACCTGGCGTTCCGCGAGCGCTTTGTCATGGGTTCGTATCCTGGCCGGGGAGGATTTACTGGGGGCAAATCCTTACCTGTAGCCTTTGTTTAACTCAACAGTAAAATGGGTACTTGGTTGTAAAAACGATTCTTCGTGGGGATCGTATTCCAGTGACTTACCCGAAATGCTACGCGTACTAGTGGCTGTACAAGAATGTAACAATTCTTGTATATATCTCAAAAAATAATAATAATAACAATAAGTCCATGTTCAATGGGCTCTTATCCAGTTAATGCGTACATTTCGTAAAAAGGGCCAACTTTGACCCTTTATCAAATCACGTCTAGTGCCCAGAGAGGTGTGAAATTTGGCATACCATGAAAACTTTTGTTGCGGAATACAGCAGTGCAATAAAAAAAAGTAGTTTGGGTAGCCATTCAGCTACCAATCCATGCTAAAATCACTCCCGAATTTGTCGTGAGAAATTTGGACCCCAATTTGGAGACCACTTACTCATCATCAAAAGGTCTAACCGCCATGATCTTTTGCATCGATGTATAACAAGCACAATATTATGCAGTGATGCAATAGCAACTCTGTTGTATCCATATGTCCAGAGGTGGCCCACTTGAAAGTTGGCCCAAAATTTTTTTTGTCCAAAACTAGCCAACGTTCAAGGCAAAGTATCTCAAGATGCGTCATTCCCAATTTGATTTTGAACGGCACCATTGGACAGAGCAGATTTTTCTGTACAAGATTAACTTTTATTTAGGTTGGTATCTGAATTCCTAGTTCAGCCAGAGGACTCTGAAAATGACAAACCTTGGTGCGATATCGAAAAAATCAAATTATGAGTCTCCATCTTCTTTGTTCACTGATCATGACCTCTTTTCTTTCCATTCTTTCCGGGCCTTCCCAGTTTCCCCATCCCAAGGTCTCCTTCCCCCCGGCCCCCCTCCACATGCTCCCCTCCCACCCCCCCCCAACCCCTGACCTCCCTGCCAACCCACCCCAGTCTCCCCTGCATACCCTAACCCGTGACCTCCCACCACATGCCCCTCCAGCTCCCCCATCCCATGCCCCAATTAACCCCCAGACCCCCTCAGCCACACCACGTCAGACCCCTTAGCCCCCTTGTACCAGATCCTCCCAGCCCCCATCACACCCCAGATCCCCCAGGTCCTCCTTCCTAGGCCCTCGCATCCCAGACATCCCTTTCCCCCCAACTCCAGTGGAATCAACAAAAACTGAGAATGGACAGAAGAGAGTCAGCTTCAAGGTTATGTACTCGAACATATATGTGATTACAAACATGGCTAGTGAACTCAGGGAAAGAGCATAAGAAGTAAACCCAGATGTAACTGGACTCACAGAAACAAAATTCTCATGAATCAAAACGAATGCCGTGTTTCTTGTGTTATCTTGACATGATTTCGGGGCTTAGTGTCCCCGCAGCCCGGTCCTCGACCAGGCCTCCTTTTTGTTACACACCACCCTGGAAGCAGCTCGTAGCAGCTGTCTAACTCTCAGGTACCTATTTACTGCTAGGTAACAGAGGCATCAGGGTGAAAGAAACATTTTGCCTACTTGTCTCTGCCTCCACCGGGGATCGAACCTGGAACCTCAGGACTACGAATCCGAAGCGCTGTCCACTCAGCTGTCAGATGCCCACTGACAGCTGAGTGGACAGCTGTTTCCCCAGGACTACACTGTAATAAAGAAAGAGAGGGAAGGAAGGGGAAGAGGCAGAGTGGCTCTACTGATGAGAAAGGAATGGAGTTTCAAGGAGATGGTTATTCCGGGCTGCGAAGAGTTCATAACAGGCACCATGACGATGGGAAGACCAAGAGTAGTAGTTGCAGTGATATATAACCCACCACCAAATGAAAGAAGACCCAGGCAAGAGTATGACAGAAACAACATGGCAGTTAACACTATCATTGAGAGAGCAGCCGCTGCTGCCTACAAAAATCGATCCCATCTGCTCATAATGGGGGACTTTTATCACGGAAGGACAAACTGGGAAAACAAGGAACCGCATGGAGGTGAGAAAACATGGAGAGCGAAACTGTTGGAGGGGGTGGCTAGAAACTTTTTAAGTCAACATCTCAAGGGTCCCACGAGAATGAGAGGCAACGATGAACCAGGAAGACTCGACCTAGTATTCACTCTGAACGATTCAGACATAAGGGAAATCGGTCTTGAATCCCCCGTGGGTATGAGTGATCACAGTGTACTGTTGTTTGTGTATCTGGTCGAAGAAGGGTTAATGTACTCAAGGAAGGGACCAGAATGCCAGAATGCCGGCCAAGAGGCCAGCATTCCGGAAGGGAAACTATGAGATGAGAAAATTCCTAACTGAAATAGCTTGGGAAACAGAGCTCAGAGGAAAGATGGTTCAAGACATGATGGACTACATCACACAGAAGTGTTAGCAGACAGCAGACAAGTTCGTTCCAGTCCAAAAGGAAAATAATGAAATGCAGATGAGAAACCCATGGTTTAATCAGAGATGTAAGCTAGCAAAGCAACTAAGTAAAAGGGCGTGAAAAACTATAGAAACAACAGAACACTAGAGAGCAGAGAAAGGTACCAGAGCGCCAGGAAAGAATACGTAAGAGTGAGAAGAGAGATAGAGATGCAATATGAAATTGACATAACGAGCAAGGCAAAGACTCAACCCAAGCTGCTGCAAAGCCACATCAGGAGGAAAGCAACAATGAATGAACTGAGGACAGGGACAGAAAGATTCCCTACAAACGACAAGGAAGTGTGCGAGGAACTCAATTAGAAATTCCAGAAGGTCTTCACCTCAGAGCAAGGAGAAGTCCCAGAGATAAGAGAGGGAGCATCAAACCAGACACCACTAGAGGAGTTTGTGATTACCAGTGGGGAGGTGAGGAAACATCTGCTAGATTTAGATGTGACAAAGGCTATAGGCCCGGATGGAATATCACCATGGATACTAAAGGAAGGAGCAGAAGCACTGTCCCTGCCATTCTCCATGGTGTACAACAAATCACTGGTAACAGGTGAACTGCCAAAAATTTGAAAGACGGCCAATGTAGTCACAATTTACAAGAAGGGCAGGATAGGCATAAGAAGGATAGGAAGGGCAGATAGGCAGGAGGCACTGAACTATAGGCCAGTGTCTCTAACTGGCATTTCCAAGCAAGATAAGGAAGAAGATTGTGCGAAAAAAGCTTGTAGAACATCTGGAGCGAAAGAACTTTGAAACACAACATCAGCATGGGTTCAGAGATGGCAAATCATGCCTAACAGGTTTAATTGAGTTCTATGACCAGGCAACAAAAATCAGGCAAGAGAGAGAAGGCTGGACAGAATGCATATTTCTGGACTGCCAGAAAGCTTTTGACACAGTACCACATAAGAGATTAATGCACAAACTCGTGATGCAGGCAGGAGTGAAAGGGAAGGAACTCCACTGGAAAAGGGAGTACCAAAATAACAAGACACAGCGAGTCACCATGAGGGGTGAGGTCTCGGAGTGGCTGGGAGTCACTAGTGGAGTCCCACAGGGATCGGTCCTTCGATCTATACTGTTTCTGATATATGTAAATAATCTCCTAGAAGGAATTGACTCGATCCTCTCGATGTTTGTTGATGATGCAAAAATTATGAGGAGGATCAAGACAGAAAGATAGTATGATGCTACAAGATGACCTAGACAAACTGAAGGAATGGTCCTACAAGTGGCTACTAAAATTCAACCCAAGTAAATGTAAGGTAACGAAACTAGGAGGGGGAACTAAGAGGCCAGTCACTAGATACCGAATGGGAGATGAAGTCCTTCACTCAACGGACAGAGAGAGAAAGATCTAGGAGTTGATATCACGCCAAACCTGTCTCCTGAAGCCTACATCAAAAGAATACCATCAGCTGCCTATGCGAGGCTGGATAACATCAGAACTGCTTTCAGAAATGTGTGTAAGAGTCCTTCAGAACCTTGTATGACACATATGTATGGTCAATTCTGGAGTATGCAGCCCCAGCATGGAGCCCATACCTAGTCAAGCACAAGACGAAGCTGGAAAAAGTTAAGAGGTATACCACTAGGCTAGTCCCAGAACTAAGAGGCATGAGTTATGAGGACATACTATGTGAACTGCACCTCACGTCGCTTGAAGACAGAAGAGCTAGGGGAGACATGATCACCACATAAAAAATTCTCAGGGGAATTGACAGGGTTATCTTGAGATGATTTCGGGGCTTTAGTGTCCCCGCGGCCCGGTCCTCGACCAGGCCTCCACCCCCAGGAAACAGCCCGTGACAGCTGACTAACACCCAGGTACCTATTTTACTGCTAGGTAGCAGAGGCATAGGGTGAAAGAAGCTCTGCCCATTGTTTCTCACTGGCGCCCGGGATCGAACCCGGGACCACAGGATCACAAGTCCAGCGTGCTGTCCGCTCGGCCGACCGGCTCCCTGGTAGACAAGGATGGATTATTTAATACAGGTGGTACACGCAAAAGGGGACACAGTTGGAAGCTGAGTACCCAAATGAGCCACAGAGACATTAGAAAGAACTTTTTCAGTGTTAGAGTAGTTAGTAAATGGAATGCACTATGAAGTGATGTGGTGGAGGCTGACTCCATACATAGTTTCAAATTTAGATATGATAGAGCCCAGTAGGCTCAGGAATCTGTACACCAGTTGATTGATGCTTGAGAGGCAGGACCAAAGAGCCAAAGCTCAACCCTCGCAAGCACAACTAGGTGAGTACAAATAGGCGAGGACACACACACACACACAAATTAAGGGGTCTGCCAGCTGAGTGGACAGCGCTCAGGATTCGTAATTCTGTGATCCGGGTTCGATTCCAGGACCAGGCAGAAACAAATGGGCAAAGTTTCTTTTACCCTGATGCACCTGTTAACTAGTAGTAAATAGGTACCTGGGAGTTAGACAGCTGTTACGGAGCTGCTTCCTGGGTGCGTGTGTGTGTGTGGGGGAGTTAGTTAGTTAGTAGTTAGTTGAATGGTGAGTCGAAAGAGCAGAACTCAACCCTCGCAAGCACAACTAGGTGAATACACATACACACCTAAGTACCCACCTAGGGCACCCTCCCCCACTCAGCCCCCTTCTCCCACTCACCCCTCTCCCCAGGACGTCCCTTCTCCCCATCCGCCAAACCTTCCCATCTCCCACATGCCCTCCCATCTCTCCCACCCCCAAGCCCCCTACTCTCCACCACCCCACCTAAGTCTTCCCCTCTCCACCACTCCTTTTCCTCACCCACCTCAGCCTTCCTTCCCCCCTCCCCAAGCCCTACCCCCTTTTCTGCCCCCCCCCCCATTTCCCAAAGCCTCTCCTCCCCTCATGCTCCCCCAACTTTCCCCCTCTCAACCCTCCCTCTCTCACTCTCCTCCCCAACCCTCCCCCTCTTTCTCTCCCCCCCCCAACCCTCCCCCTCTCACCCCCCCCAACCCTCCCCCCTCTCCCCACCCCCCCCAAGCCCTTCCGCCTTCACCAGTCTCCCCGTACAGATCCTCCCAGCTCCCACTCACCCCAGATCCCACAGGTCCCACCAGAGAAGAAGCAGAAGAGAGTCAGTTTCAGGCTGATGTACTCGAACATAGATGGGATCACATGCAAGACAAGTGAACTAAGGGAAAAAGCACAAGAAGTGAACCCAGATGTAATCGGACTCACGGAAACAAAACTCTCTGGAATCATAACGAATGACATGTTTCCCCAGGAGTACACAGTAATAAGGAAAGAGAGAGAAGGTAGGGGAGGAGGCGGAGTGGCCCTACTCATGAGAAAGGAATGGAGTTTTAAGGAGATGGCTATCCCGGGCTTTGAGGGGTTCAGAGACTACATAGCAGTCATCATGACAATGGGAGGGCCAGGAATAGTAGTAACAGTAATATACAACCCTCCAGCAAATGACAGAAGACCCAGGCAAGAGTACGAAAACAGTAACATGGCAGATAACACTATAATTGAGAGGCCAGCCTCTGTTACCTGTAGAAATAAATCCCACCTGCTCATCACGCGAGACTTTAATCACAGAAGGATTGAATGGGAGAACATGGAACCGCATTAAGGCGAGGATATGTGGAGAGCCAAACTACTGGAGGTGGTGACTAGAAACGTTTTAACCCAGCATGTCAGAGAACCCACAAGGATGAGAGGAAATGACGAACCAGCAAGACTCGATCTGGTATTCACTCTGAACAACTTCGACATAAGAGAAATCGGTTTTGAGGCCCCAGTAGGAATGAGCGACCACAGTGTACTGGTGTTTGAGTACCTGACTGAAGAAAGGTTATTGAACTCGAGGAGGGATACCGAAACCAAAAGGTTAGCATACCGAAAAGGAAACTATGAGGGGATAAGAAAATTCCTAACAGAAATAGCATGGAAAACAGAGCTCAGGGGAAAGACGGCCCAAGATATGATGGACTACTTCACACAGAAGTGCAAGGATGCAGCAAACAAGTTTGTCCTATTCCAAAAGGAAAAAGTGAAATGAAGATGAGAAACCCATGGTTTAATCAGAGATGTAGGCTAGCTAAGCAGCACAGTAAAAGGGCATGGAGAAACTACAGGAATAACAGGACACTGGAGAGCACAGAAAGATACCAGAACGAAAGGAATGAATATGTTAGGATGAGAAGAGAGGCACAATGCACAATGACACATAAAGGAATAAAAATATTTTATTCAAAATTATTATAATACAATATATATATATATATATATATATATATATATATATATATATATATATATATATATATATATATATATATTGTGACGGAGTTCCCCCCCTTATAATTCTCCCACGCCTGCAGTAAGAGTCATGTCTACTTTTCCCAAGCGTTCTCTACGTTGCAGACTACAATTTGATATATGGGAGAGAGTGAAGTGTTCTCGGAGACCCGAGAAATTTGTGAAATAGTAATATTTTGGCCTGTGGTATAGGCCCTTTAGGGAGCCAAGATGGCGCTTACTTCTCTGATCTCCCGCCAAAACCGTGTGACGTCAGTGGCACCGGATTGGTCACCGACAGTAGTGTGGCACCGGGAGCCAATGAAAACCTCCCATAGCAAAGGTGACGTCACGAAGGAAGGGGGTCCGGCCAGCGCGCCGGGCTGGCGCCAGCAGTCAGATACGACACGTCATAGAGGTCGGACGTGCGACGGATGGTCTTGTCAGTAGGACAGTTGTACCTCGCTCCCGTGGATTTACGCGTCATCTGAAATCCGCCAGTGCTCTGAGAAGTCTTCCCTAGTTCATGTGTTGAACCAGAAGAGGGAATTGACGGTTATTTGAGCAACAAGTGCTCCAGTCAGGTACTGTGCCAGTAGCAGTGAAGCCGTGCAGTGACGTACGTGACGTCTGTGGCAATTCACCAGTTCGTGACAGCGTAGTGGCAGACAGAGCCACTGGGTAGCTGAGGAAGAGAGGACTATTTGGGGAAACCGAACGACTGTAGCTGAGACGTAGGCGACAGCCGTTGCTGGGAGAAGACGACGGCCAGGAGACCGACTCCAACCTTCAAGAAGTCAAGGAGGAGGACGGACCTGCAGTGAGGAGGCACGGAGACGATGCGCTAAACGGTGGGACGACGAGAGGCTCTGGTAGGACACGACGACGTGTAGTGTGGGGGCGTTCCCGACACGAGGACCAGGAGATACATCTCGACTCTCATCGGAGGATAGGGTGAAGTAGGTGGTTCTAGTTCCCTCCCCATTCCCCTTTAGTTAGCTATATTATTTGGCTATATTATCTAGCCCGAAGATTTTATATGTCGTGAGCAAGTCTCACCTATGTCACGGTAAAGCACCAGTGTGCTAGACAGTACTATCAAGAGTACTTGTAATATTCATGTTGATTATTGGTGTGTACAGGCACCAGGAACCAGTGATAAATTTACTGTGTTGTGTATATCTTTCTATAGATTTTGATATGAACATATAGTGGTGAATTATATATAATATTATGCCAGTATTCGGAGGTTAGGCTATGTGCCCAGAAACTATTTATTTTCCATGTATTGATGATTGATTTATATACCATATATATATCTATGTTCATTCAGTGAATAATCATTTGTGAGTACAGTGAATTATTGCGTTATCGCCCACGAGAGAAAGTACTGAAAACTCCAGTGTTAATATTTCATAATATATTGTTGGATAAATAACAGTGTAAGACCATTACAGTGAATCATTGTAGAATTGATTGTAGAAAAGACTGTTTGAGCCTGAGTACAGTGTAACTAAGTAATTCGGTTTATTTGTGCAAATATCGAGTGTGCGAGTTTCTAGTAATATTGGAGAATTTAAAGAAACCGCGCGCGTGAATCTAGCAAACAAGCAAATTTCGCGCGGAGAGTCCATTGCGATCAGCTGTTCTTGACACTTGATGAGGAGGGGGAGGTGTTGCCACCTAATGATCGCGGACTATTCGTGGGAACTTCCGGCCGCGTCAGGATTTGCTGATTAATTTGTTGTTGTTTGGCTTTGTGACATCTTTCATACATTTTAAGTAAAATACAAAACTATCTTAGTGTTTTTATCATTCCCTCCATTGATCTTGTGGCTATATTATACTGGTAAACATAGAGTGATAACAACAAGTACCTGCCTGATTCCTGATCTTTGAGTGTGACCTTGCCAAGGCTACCACTGAATACACCAGTCCACTGATGGCGTTATTGGCCACCTTAAACACCAATTGGCGACTTTGTGATTAACCGTAGAGCCCTATTGTTGGGGAGGGCACACGACGGTCGATGTGATCGAGTCGTGTTCTCACTCTTTCTTAATAAGAGGCCGTTAAGATTGACTGGGAGACTCTCCTGGCGTGCAGTGGCGCCGTGAGGATCGAGGGAAGACCCGCAGGGCTACGGTGAGTTACCTTGAGCATAACTATTGCTCACCCCAGAGTAAGGGTAGAGAATGATAGAGAGGTGAAACCCCAACAATATATATATATATATATATATATATATATATATATATATATATATATATATATATATATATATATATATATATATGTCGTACCTAGTAGCCAGAACGCACTTCTCAGCCTACTATGCAAGGCCCAATTTGCCTAATAAGCCAAGTTTTCATGAATTAATTGTTTTTCGACAACCTAACCTACCTAACCTAACCTAACCTAACTTTTTCGGCTACCTAACCTAACCTAACCTATAAAGATAGGTTAGGTTAGGTTAGGTAGGGTTGGTTAGGTTCGGTCATATATCTACGTTAATTTTAACTCCAATAAAAAAAAATTGACCGCATACATAATGAAATGGGTAGCTTTATCATTTCATAAGAAAAAAATTAGAGAAAATATATTAATTCAGGAAAACTTGGCTTATTAGGCAAATCGGGCCTTGCATAGTAGGCTGAGAAGTGCGTTCTGGCTACTAGGTACGACATATATATATATATATATATATATATATATATATATATATATATATATATATATATATATATATATATATATATATATATATATAACAATATATGGCTTGGGAACAAGATTGAATGGTCTCCAAGCCAATATGCAATTGAAAATTCCACACCCATGAAGGATTCGAACAGGGGGAGTGGTGCAGGTGAAACAGGCATGAGAAGGGGGAACAGGGGGAGTGGTTCATGTGAAACAGGGATGAAGAGGGGGAACAGGGGGAGTGGTGCAGGTGAAATAAGGATGAAGAGGGGGAACAGGGGGAGAGGTGCAGGTGAAACAGGGATGAAGAGGGGGAACAGGGGGAGAGGTGCAGGTGAAACAGGGATGAAGAGGGGGAACAGGGGAAGAGGTTCAGGTGAAACAGGGATGAAGAAGGGGAAACATGGGGAGAGGTGCAGGGGAAACAGGGATGAAGAGGGGGGAAGAGGGGGAGAGGTGCAGGTGAAAGAAGGATGAAGAGCGGGGAACAGGGGGAGTGGTACAGGTGAAAAAGGGATGAAGTGGGAGTGAAGGAGGTGCAGGAAGGGGGGCAGAGAGTGTGATGTAGGATGGAGGACGATGGGATGGGCTGGCGGCGGGAGGAAAGACTACATGATGGGTAAGAAGGGAAGGTGAGTGGACGAAGGGAAGGACTAGCAACAGGAGGGAGGAAAAACAGAGGGAAGGGCGAGAGTGAGAAGCGGCGGAAGGAATGAGAACGAAGAGATGGATCTGCGGCGAGAGGGAAGACGATGGGAAGGGCGGGATGGGATAGGGGCGGGAGTGGGAAGGGCTGAAGGATGGAGGATGAGCAGGTTTATGAGAGGGAGGAAAAGGGAAGGAGAAGGTGTTAGAACGAGAGGAGGGAGTTTGGTAGTAAAATAGGAGAGGGAGTGGAGAGGGTGTTGATAGATAGTTATGATAAATAGATAGATTAATGGAAAATTTATATAGGTTGATAGATGGATGGATACATTGATTGCTAAATATATATATTGACGGATAGACGGATGCATAGATGAGTTGATGGACGGAAAGACAGATGACTAGATGGATGAATAGAAAGATGAGTTGATGGACGAATACATGGATAGATAGATGTATATAATGATAAATGATTGGTTTAATGGGAAGATAGAGTGATGGATTGACAGATATAAGTAGATAGATAGATGGATACATTGATGGATACATTTGTGCTAGGTGAACAGTCGAATCAGGTTAAAGAATATCTTTCGATTTGCTATTGCATCAACCGGGATTCGATCGGGGACCATTAGGATTATATCCATCAAACTCTCTCCATTTAGACGCTAGGCCTCCAGTTTGTGTGTGTGTGTGTGTGTGTGTGTGTGTGTATGTGTGTTTGTTTGTGTGTGTGTTAGTTAGAGAGAAATAGATGTAGTAGATATAAAAGAGGATAAATACATTTATTTGATAGGCGGGGTCCAAGAGCTAATAACTCGATTCTGCAGATACATATAGTAAATATAAGGATAAAACACACACATACACACACACACACACACACACACACACACACACACACACACACACACACACACACACAGAGGCGGGACCAAAGAGCCAGAGCTAAACCCCTGCAAACAGAACCAGGTGAGAATACACACACACACACACACACACACACACACACACACACACACACACACACACACACACACACACACACACTAGTTGATAATGGACTGTTTTGTGTTCGTATCCATGTGTACTATTGTCATGACCGACAGACACGTGAAGCTATATGTGTTTATGTGTACCTGTAATTAAAGTGACATGTGTACGGTAATTATCTGTATGTGTCCATTTTAAAGGTACATATTTGTGAATGTTTATTTATGTAAATTGATTGACATATGTACGTGTGCACGCGTTTAATGTTACTGTAATTTATATGGTTAACCTGTATACGTTTGAATGACATAGTTTCCAATTATTGTCACATTTTTTGTTACTGTTTCGCTGTTCACTCTCACTCTCAGACCCCCGTCGACTAATTGTGCTCACGTGTGTTTGTTCAAGGTACGGTAACCATTGGCTTTTTACCCAATAATTTGCAACTATTTGCAAACAAACATTTCTAAAGAACATCTATGTTTCTGATAAATATTCTTTTTCCTAACATACAAGTCAATCACACAGTACCTAACCTCAGTCAGAAACACTTTTCTTACTATTTCTCACAACGTCTTTTGCATATAGATCCTATCTTAATAAATTTATAATTTAAATTCATAACTGGCAACCCTCTTCCAGCGCCTTCATGACCACCAAACATCATTCCTTTCCATTAACCTCTCCCAAATTATCTTTTGCACCAATTCACACACTAGGGGGCTTTATAGCTGAGTGGACAGCGCTCTCGACTCGTAATCCTAGGGTCAAAGTTCGATCCCCTGGTGATGGCGCAAACGAAAATGAGCAGAGTTTCATTCATTCTGATGCTCCTCTTACCGAGCAGTACATAGGTACTTGGGCATTAGACACCTGTTACGGGCTGCTTCCTGGGTGTGTGTATGTGGAATTTTTTTTTATTAGCTAGTAAAAATTGATTGATTGACAGTTGAGAGGTGGGCCGAAAGAGCAGAGCTCAACCCTCGCAAGAACAACTAGGTGAACACAACTAGATAAGCACTAACTAACCACGATCTCGTATAATTTACTACATACGGTACCATCCCCCACCACAATTCCCCCCACTCCCTAAATCACTCTACCTAAGTCATTAAAAATATAAAACAAATCAATTAATACACCAAAAATACTAACTATAAATAAAGGAACCAAATTTTAAACATACAGCGACTCCAGCGTGGTCTAGTCGGAGGAGAACGTGTTCTCATCTGGATAGATTGCGATCGAGCCTGTCGGAACGGTTGTGTAACTGCAGGGCACAAATATCTGTGTGTCCCCTCCTGTAGCTGCCTCAGTTTCGACAGGTTCCCTGGATAGCTGGAATTTGCCTGGCCCTAGGAAAGTGGGAAAAGGGTGAAATCCGTTGGGCCCACGGATGGATACCTTGGATCCATAGACCTAGGGTAGGTCTAATCACCTGGGATTCGAACCCACGGTGGGAATAAGGGAGGAGATATGAGGGAGGAATGACAAATGGTTCCTGGAACCAAACCTCACATAAATCCGGACACTCACACACACACACACACACACACCCTTATCCGAACAATCACAGGGACACTCACACACAAACATCCATAGACTGTGATAAGGGAGACCATCTGAGGGGACACAGATGGCCTCCTGAAACCACAGATATAACCGGACACTCACAGGGACACCCACACTCACCCGGACACTCACACTCACACACTGACACACATCCATAGATACAAACCGTGATAAGGGAGACCATCTGAGGGGACACAGATGACCTCCTGAAACCACAGATATAACCGGACACTCACAGGGACACCCACACTCACCCGGACATTCACAGTGACACTCACACTCACACACTGACACACATCCATAGATACAAACTGTGATAAGGGAGACCATCTGAGGGGACACAGATGGCCTCCTGGACCCACAGGGTTCATATCCATACAGGCTCAGATCAATATTTAAATATACATATATATTTATATATATAAAATTTTAAAGAAAATACATATATATATAAATATATATATATATATATATATATATATATATATATATATATATATATATATATGTATATATAAATATCTAAACAATAAGTAACATGAACAACATGACGAACTAAAAATCGAATCATAACAATTATTAGATGAATGAAAATATAATAAAAAATAATAAATTGAATAAAAAAAATAAAAAAATGTCAATGACACATAAAGGAATAAAAATATTTTATTCATTAACAATTTTATTCATTTATTTAACAGTCTCCGTGGTGTAGTGGTAAGAGACTCGCCTGGCGTTCCGCGAGCGCTATGTCATGGGTTCGTATCCTGGCCGGGGAGGATTTACTGGGCGCAATTCCTTAACTGTAGCCTCTGTTTAACGCAACAGTAAAATGTGTACTTGGATGAAAAAACGATTCTTCGCGGCAGGGGATCGTATTCCAGGGACTTGCCCGAAACGCTACGCGTACTAGTGGCTGTACAAGAATGTAACAACACTTGTATATATCTCAAAAAAAAAAAAAAAAAATTATTATAATACAATATATATATATATATATATATATATATATATATATATATATATATATATATATATATATGTATATATATATATATATATATATATATATATATATATATATATATATATATATATATATATATATATATATAACAATATATGGCTTGGGAACAAGATTGAATGGTCTCCAAGCCAATATGCAATTGAAAATTCCACACCCAAGAATGATTCGAACCCAGACAGCCAGGAGGGCTCTTCATCCCAGAGAGAGGGGAACAGGGGGAGTGGTGCAGGTGAAACAGGCATGAGAAGGGGGAACAGGGGGAGTGGTGCATGTGAAACAGGGATGAAGAGGGGGAACAGGGGGAGTGGTGCAGTTGAAATAAGGATGAAGAGGGGGAACAGGGGGAGAGGTGCAGGTGAAACTGGGATGAAGAGGGGGGAACAGGAGGAGTGGTGCAGGTGAAACAGGGATGAAGAGGGGGAACAGGGGAAGAGGTTCAGGTGAAACAGGGATGAAGAGGGGGAACAGGGGGAGAGGTGCAGGTGAAACAGGGATGAAGAGGGGGAACAGGGGGAGAGGTGCAGGTGAAACAGGGATGAAGAGGGCTAACAGGGGAAGAGGTTCAGGTGAAACAGGGATGAAGAAGGGGAAACAGGGGGAGAGGTGCAGGTGAAACAGGGATGAAGAGGGGGAGAGGTGCAGGTGAAAGAAGGATGAAGAGCGGGGAACAGGGAGAGTGGTACAGGTGAAAAAGGGATGAAGTGGGAGTGAAGGAGGTGCAGGAAGGGGGTCAGAGAGTGTGATGTAGGAGGGAGGACGATGGGATGGGCTGGCGGCGAGAGGAAAGACTACATGATGGGTAAGAAGGGAAGGTGAGTGGACGAAGGGAAGGACTAGCAACAGGAGGGAGGAAAAACAGAGGGAAGGGCGAGAGTGAGAAGCGGCGGAAGGAATGAGAACGAAGGGATGGATCTGCGGCGAGAGGGAAGACGATGGGAAGGGCGGGATGGGATAGGGGCGGGAGTGGGAAGGGCAGAAGGATGGAGGATGAGCAGGTTTATGAGAGGGAGGAAAAGGGAAGGAGAAGGTGTCAGAACGAGAGGAGGGAGTTTGGTAGTAAAATAGGAGAGGGTGTTGATAGATAGTTATGATAAATAGATAGATTAATGGAAAATTTATATAGGTTGATAGATGGATGGATACATTGATTGCTAAATATATATATTGACGGATAGACGGATGCATAGATGAGTTGATGGACGGAAAGACAGATGACTAGATGGATGAATAGAAAGATGAGTTGATGGACGAATACATGGATAGATAGATGTATATAATGATAAATGATTGGTTTAATGGGAAGATAGAGTGATGGATTGACAGATATAAGTAGATAGATAGATGGATACATTGATGGATACATTTGTGCTAGGTGAACAGTCGAATCAGGTTAAAGAATATCTTTCGATTTGCTATTGCATCAAACGGGATTCGATCGGGGACCATTAGGATTATATCCATCAAACTCTCTCCATTTAGACGCTAGGCCTCCAGTTTGTGTGTGTGTGTGTATGTGTGTTTGTTTGTGTGTGTGTTAGTTAGAGAGAAATAGATGTAGTAGACATAAAAGAGGATAAATACATTTATTTGATAGGCGGGGTCCAAGAGCTAATAACTCGATTCTGCAGATACATATAGTAAATATAAGGATAAAACACACACACACACACACACACACACACACACACACACACACACACAGAGGCGGGACCAAAGAGCCAGAGCTCAACCCCTGCAAACAGAACCAGGTGAGAATACACACACACACACACACGCACACACACACACACACTAGTTGATAATGGACTGTTTTGTGTTCGTATCCATGTGTACTATTGTCATGACCGACAGACACGTGAAGCTATATGTGTTTATGTGTACCTGTAATTAAAGTGACACGTGTACGGTAATTATCTGTATGTGTCCATTTTAAAGGTACATATTTGTGAATGTTTATTTATGTAAATTGATTGACATATGTACGTATGCACGCGTTTAATGTTACTGTAATTTATATGGTTAACCTGTATACGTTTGAATGACATAGTTTCCAATTATTGTCACATTTTTTGTTACTGTTTCGCTGTTCACTCTCACTCTCAGACCCCCGTCGACTAATTGTGCTCACGTGTGTTTGTTCAAGGTACGGTAACCATTGGCTTTTTACCCAATAATTTGCAACTATTTGCAAACAAACATTTCTAAAGAACATCTATGTTTCTGATAAATATTCTTTTTCCTAACATACAAGTCAATCACACAGTACCTAACCTCAGTCAGAAACACTTTTCTTACTATCTCTCACAACGTCTTTTGCATATATATCCTATCTTAATAAATTTATAATTTAAATTCATAACTGGCAACCCTCTTCCAGCGCCTTCATGACCACCAAACATCATTCCTTTCCATTAACCTCTCCCAAATTATCTTTTGCACCAATTCACACACTAGGGGGCTTTATAGCTGAGTGGACAGCGCTCTCGACTCGTAATCCTAGGGTCAAAGTTCGATCCCCTGGTGATGGCGCAAACGAAAATGAGCAGAGTTTCATTCATTCTGATGCTCCTCTTACCTAGCAGTACATAGGTACTTGGGCATTAGACACCTGTTACGGGCTGCTTCCTGGGTGTGTGTATGTGGAATTTTTTTTTTATTAGCTAGTAAAAATTGTTTGATTGACAGTTGAGAGGTGGGCCGAAAGAGCAGAGCTCAACCCTCGCAAGAACAACTAGGTGAACACAACTAGATAAACACTAACTAACCACGATCTCGTATAATTTACTACATACGGTACCATCCCCCACCCCAATTCCCCCCACTCCCTAAATCACTCTACCTAAGTCATTAAAAATATAAAACAAATCAATTAATACACCAAAAATACTAACTATAAATTTAGGAACCAAATTTTAAACATACAGCGACTCCAGCGTGGTCTAGTCGGAGGAGAACGTGTTCTCATCTGGATAGATTGCGATCGAGCCTGTCGGAACGGTTGTGTAACTGCAGGGCACAAATATCTGTGTGTCCCCTCCTGTAGCTGCCTCAGTTTCGACAGGTTCCCTGGATAGCTGGAATTGGCCTGGCCCTAGGAAAGTGGGAAAAGGGTGAAATCCGTTGGGCCCACGGATGGATACCTTGGATCCATAGACCTAGGGTAGGTCTAATCACCTGGGATTCGAACCCACGGTGGGAATAAGGGAGGAGATATGGGGGAGGAATGACAAATGGTTCCTGGAACCAAACCTCACATAAATCCGGACACTCACACACACACACACACACCCTTATCCGAACAATCACAGGGACACTCACACACACACATCCATAGACTGTGATAAGGGAGACCAATTGAGGGGACACAGATGGCCTCCTGAAACCACAGATATAACCGGACACTCACAGGGACACCCACACTCACCCGGACACTCACAGTGACACTCACACTCACACGCTGACACACATCCATAGATACAAACTGTGATAAGGGAGACCATCTGAGGGGACACAGATGGCCTCCTGGACCCACAGGGTTCATATCCATACAGGCTCAGATCAATATTTAAATATACATATATATTTATATATATAAAATTTTAAAGAAAATACATATATATATAAATATATATATATATATATATATATATATATAATATATATATATATATATATATATATATATATATATATATATATATATATATATATATATATATATATATATATATATATGCGGAAAATCCACAGAGAAATATGAAATGAGGTGAACGTTTCGGCTTTGTTAAAGCCTTTGTCAACACCAACTGACTAAGGAGAAGGGAGAAGGGGGGAAGATATATAGGCCGACACCTGACCACACCATCCCAAGGGTTGGTCAGGTGTAATTAACCAAAAACAGGTATAGCTTAGCTTAGAATGGTCAAAGAGGATTAAGCGGTCAGAGAATAAGGATGAAAGATTAAAGAAAGGCCTCATGAACACACAATATATGAATATACAATTATAATGAGACATTGTAAGCCTCTCTATCAGAGTTGTTTCTTAAACTGTTGTGCAATATTATAACTTAAAAATGGATCAAGTTTGTACATTCCAGTACTAACATTAAGAAGATTTGGACACTGACTGATTAGAGCAGACTCAATCAAATTCCGTTCCACGAAATCCCCACAATTGGTAATGCTTTTTGCCCCATTCCAGTTGATATTGTGATCGCATAAACTCGTATGTAGATACAATGCATTAGACGTTTGGGCAGTTCTAATACTATAAGCATGTTGTGACAACCGCAATTGTAAGGACTTTCCTGTTTGTCCAAGGTACACAGAATCACAATCATTGCAGGGAATCGAATACACACAACCTGCTGTATCAGGGGAGTTTTTTATTAAATTGGATTTGATCGTACTATTAGTGAACACCAAATTTATATTAAGTTTCTTAAAAATCAGAGACAATTTTTCAAGTCCACTCGCATAAGGTACCACCAATGAGTTAATAATTTTTGGTTTCGCCTTAGGGACGTGATTATAAAACGTACGCTTGGCTTGTACAAACGAGAAATCCAAAAACCTCTTAGGATATTGTAAACTCTTCCCAATTTCATATATTTTAGCAATCTCTTCATCAAAAAACTCAGGGCTGCAAACCCTCAAAGCTCGTAGAAACATTCCTGAAAATACTGCCTGTTTAACTTTACTATGATGATTCGAATAAAAATGAACATACGACCCCACGTTGGTAGGTTTCCTATACACATTAAATTTGAACTTTCTAGTGACTCTATGAATCATAATGTCCAAAAACGGAAGAGTACCATTCTCCTCAGTCTCACAAGTGAATTTTATTGAAGGTACCAAAGAATTGAGTTCATTAAGAAAAACTATCTGGTCTTTGTCACACGGCCATAAGCACAAAATATCATCAACATACCTATACCAAACCACATTAGCCGGGATAATCCTGGATAAGATTTTTGTTTCAAAGAATTCCATATACAAATTGCTTAAAACTGGGGACAGGGGATTGCCCATCGCCATACCAAATGTTTGTTTGAAAATTTTTTTTCCATTAAAACTAAAATAATTGTCTTTTATACACAATTTAATAAGTTCCAATACTTTATTGGTCTGCAAGCTCAAATTATATTTAGGCAGTTCCTCACGTAGAAATTCTAACAGATCATCAACAGGAACTTTAGTGAATAAAGAGGTCACATCGAAACTTATAAGTTTAAAATCAAAATTTAAATTCAGTGTGGATAGCTTATTAACTAAGTCCACATTGTTTGTCAAGTGTGAGTTGGAAATAGTACCAACTATAGGGGACAAAACTTTGACTAACCACTTAGAGAGTTTATAAGCCGCCGAACCAATTGAACTAATAATCGGCCTTGCCGGATTATATGGCTTATGAGTTTTTATAAGACCATACATGTAAGGAAGAGAGGGGGATCGACTTGTTAGCCTAGATATCAACTCTTTATCGCCTTTACACACGGTTTTTAGAGTTTTGTTAAAATGTGCAATCACTTTTTCAGTAGGATCTCTGTTAACCAATAGATAAGTATCCATGTCTTCCAAGAGTAACTCCATTTTTCGGACATAGTCATCTTTATTCATAATAACTACTGCATTTGACTTATCAGCCTTGGTAATATGTAATGAACTATCTTTTTTGAGATTTTTGAACGCATGAACAAATCGACTTGGACAATTAGGAACAGAATTGTTAAGTAAAACGCCATACATCATACCTTTGCACACATTAATATCTTCAACTGAGACATTGCTATACTTTTCAAGATTGCTGAAACCTTTGGCAATATCTACATAATTGACTGTTCCGTTAGATGTGGCAAAGCTCAGGCCATATCCTAATGCAGTAATCGTGTCATTATCAAGCTGTCTATCCGAGAGGTTTATAACAAAATCCCGGTTGGAGTGTTTATTCCAGTCACTTTGTTGAATAGGTTTCTTTAATTTGAAATCAAGTTTAGTACTCACCTTTCTGCAGGTAGACCTCAAAGTAGTATAACAGTAATCCATCATACAACGGTTCCACTCAGGCGGAATGGCTTGGAGAAAAGCGTACTTACAGTTATTCACAACTTTAAAACATTCACGAACTTCAAATTTAAGTAAATCGATGTTTTTCATAAGTACTATGCGGGGTATCTCATCAAACGGCTGATCTGACAATTTAAGAACGCTGTTGGGTAATAATGAACGGGGAAGCACTTGTTCACTGAGGCATTTTCGAAGAAAACGAAGACGAATTTTTAAGGAATGAGATTTCACTAAAGCAGAACGAAGTTTAGTAACAAAAGGTTTAAGGGAAGGGTAGAGAGAGGAGAAGGTAAGAAATTGGCACGTGGTATCCATTGATGCAATTGACGATCACAAAACACTGATCATTTTATGCGGAAAATCCACAGAGAAATATGAAATGAGGTGAACGTTTCGGCTTTGTTAAAGCCTTTGTCAACACCAACTGACTCTATCAGTCAGTGTCCAAATCTTCTTAATGTTAGTACTGGAATGTACAAACTTGATCCATTTTTAAGTTATAATATTGCACAACAGTTTAAGAAACAACTCTGATAGAGAGGCTTACAATGTCTCATTATAATTGTATATTCATATATTGTGTGTTCATGAGGCCTTTCTTTAATCTTTCATCCTTATTCTCTGACCGCTTAATCCTCTTTGACCATTCTAAGCTAAGCTATACCTGTTTTTGGTTAATTACACCTGACCAACCCTTGGGATGGGGTGGTCAGGTGTCGGCCTATATATCTTCCCCCCTTCTCCCTTCTCCTTAGTCAGTTGGTGTTGACAAAGGCTTTAACAAAGCCGAAACGTTCACCTCATTTCATATTTCTCTGTGGATTTTCCGCATAAAATGATCAGTGTTTTGTGATCGTCAATTGCATATATATATATATATATATATATATATATATATATATATATATATATATATATATATATATATATATATATATATATATATATATATATATATATATATATATATATATATATATATATATATATGTATATATAAATATATAAACAATAAGTAACATGAACAACATGACGAACTAAAAATCGAATCATAACAATTATTAGATGAATGAAAATATAATAAAAAATAATAAATTGAATAAAAAAAATAAAAAAATGTCAATGACACATAAAGGAATAAAAATATTTTATTCATTAACAATTTTATTCATTAATATTTTATTCATTTATTTAACAGTCTCCGTGGTGTAGTGGTAAGACACTCGCCTGGCGTTCCGCGAGCGCTATGTCATGGGTTCGTATCCTGGCCGGGGAGGATTTACTGGGCGCAATTCCTTAACTGTAGCCTCTGTTTAACGCAACAGTAAAATGTGTACTTGGATGAAAAAACGATTCTTCGCGGCAGGGGATCGTATTCCAGGGACCTGCCCGAAACGCTACGCGTACTAGTGGCTGTACAAGAATGTAACAACACTTGTATATATCTCAAAAAAAAAAAAATAATAATTATTATAATACAATATATATATATATATATATATATATATATATATATATATATATATATATATATATATATATATATGTATGTATATATATATATATATATATGTATATATATATATATATATATATATATGATGACCTACAGTGGAAACAAGCCTCTCTTCCCGTAAGACTTGGGGGCCTCGGAGTTCGAACAGCAACGCAAATCGCTGTTCCAGCCTTCCTGTCCTCCTTATCAGCATCCGACGACCTTGTGAAGGAAATTCTACCTGCCCACTTACATCAGCTGGCAGGTGTACATGATCCCAATTTTACACGCTGTGCCACAGAGTGGGCCTCTCGTGCAGGCCAATCACCTCAACCACCATCCCCAAAATCCCACAAGCAATCCAGCTGGGATGGTCCCATTGTAGACCAAGTTGCTGCAGAGTGCCTGGGTGCTGCAACAACACAACACGACATTGCTCGCCTCACAGCAGTAGCAGCACCACATGCAGGGGATTTCCTGTTAGCAACCCCAATGTCGGCAACTGGCACGCGTCTCACACCACACGCCCTCCGAATTGCTGTGGCCCTCCGCCTTGCTGCCCCAATCCACACCAGATATAGGTGTATTTGCGGCGAGGTGGTGGCTGACAGGTAAGGTCACCATGGCCTACTCTGCCAAAGCACAGGGGGATGGCACTCGAGGCACAGTGAAGTTAACGACATCATCAAGAGGAGCCTCACCACAGCTGGATGCCCAGCTGAAAGAGAGCCCCGTTACCTAACGCCCCGTAACTCTGATGCTCTTATTGGTCGCCCGGATGGTATCACAGTGAACCCCTGGAAGAATGGCAAGTAGTTGGTATGGGACTACACGTGCGTATCAACCCTGGCTAACACCTACATTAACCTCAGTGTTGCACAACCAGGTGGCGCTGCCACCCACAGGGAAGCAGCCAAATCCCGTAAGTATAGAGAACTGGATCACCACTACAATTTTGTCCCCATTGCTTCTGAGACGCTCGGCGCCTGGGGTAAAAGTGCAACCAGTTTTTTGAAGGAACTGGGTTCTAGGCTCATTGAAACAACAAGGGACCCGATAGCTGCAAGCTTTCTTTACCAGCGCCTCAGTGTGGCGATACAGAGGGGAAATGCGCACTGCATCCAGGGTTCCTGCCCGCCATCTGAGGAGCTGGAGGAACTCGACAACCTATGACAACCATCTTTGTAACCCATATGTAACTCCTTTTTTGTAACAAAGTTCAAATAAAGTAAATATATGTGTACATATATATATATATATATATATATATATATATATATATATATATATATATATATATATATATATATATGTATATATATATATATATATATATATATATATATATATATATATATATATATATATATATATATATATATATATATATGCGAACAAGCCTGAATGGTCCCCAGGACATATGCAACTGAAAACTCACACCCCAGAAGTGACTCGAACCCATACTCCCAGAAGCAACGCATCTGGTATGTACAAGACGCCTTAATCCACTTGACCATCACGACCGGACAAAATGAGGTGATAGCCGAGGCTATTTGAACCACCCCACCGCCGGCACTCGGATAGTTATCTTGGGCATAGCATTTTACCAAATCACCTCATTCTTTGGGGCAACACGTGAGGAACACAAATGCGAACAAGCCTGAATGGTCCCCAGGACATATGCAACTGAAAACTCACACCCCAGAAGTGACTCGAACCCATACTCCCAGAAGCAACGCATCTGGTATGTACAAGACGCCTTAATCCACTTGACCATCACGACCGGACAAAATGAGGTGATAGCCGAGGCTATTTGAACCACCCCACCGCCGGCACTCGGATAGTTATCTTGGGCATAGCATTTTACCAAATCACCTCATTCTTTGGGGCAACACGTGAGGAACACAAATGCGAACAAGCCTGAATGGTCCCCAGGACATATGCAACTGAAAACTCACACCCCAGAAGTGACTCGAACCCATACTCCCAGAAGCAACGCATCTGGTATGTACAAGACGCCTTAATCCACTTGACCATCATGACCGGACAAAATGAGGTGATAGCCGAGGCTATTTGAACCACCCCACCGCCGGCACTCCAAAGAACGCCGGCACTCCAAATCACCTCAAAGAATGAGGTGATTTGGTAAAATGCTATGCCCAAGATAACTATCCGAGTGCCGGCGGTGGGGTGGTTCAAATAGCCTCGGCTATCACCTCATTTTGTCCGGTCGTGATGGTCAAGTGGATTAAGGCGTCTTGTACATACCAGATGCGTTGCTTCTGGGAGTATGGGTTCGAGTCACTTCTGGGGTGTGAGTTTTCAGTTGCATATGTCCTGGGGACCATTCAGGCTTGTTCGCATTTGTGTTCCTCACGTGTTGCCCCAAAGAATGAGGTGATTTGGTAAAATGCTATGCCCAAGATAACTATCCGAGTGCCGGCGGTGGGGTGGTTCAAATAGCCTCGGCTATCACCTCATTTTGTCCGGTCGTGATGGTCAAGTGGATTAAGGCGTCTTGTACATACCAGATGCGTTGCTTCTGGGAGTATGGGTTCGAGTCACTTCTGGGGTGTGAGTTTTCAGTTGCATATGTCCTGGGGACCATTCAGGCTTGTTCGCATTTGTGTTCCTCACGTGTTGCCCCAAAGAATGAGGTGATTTGGTAAAATGCTATGCCCAAGATAACTATCCGAGTGCCGGCGGTGGGGTGGTTCAAATAGCCTCGGCTATCACCTCATTTTGTCCGGTCGTGATGGTCAAGTGGATTAAGGCGTCTTGTACATACCAGATGCGTTGCTTCTGGGAGTATGGGTTCGAGTCACTTCTGGGGTGTGAGTTTTCAGTTATATATATATATATATATATATATATATATATATATATATATATATATATATATATATATATATATATATATATATATATATATATATATATATATATATATGCAATTGACGATCACAAAACACTGATCATTTTATGCGGAAAATCCACAGAGAAATATGAAATGAGGTGAACGTTTCGGCTTTGTTAAAGCCTTTGTCAACACCAGACTGACAGCGCTGGAAAAGAAAGCTTGCAGCTCTCGGGTCCCTTGTTGTTTCAATGAGCCTAGAACCCAGTTCCTGTCCTGAGTCAGTCTGGTGTTGACAAAGGCTTTAACAAAGCCGAAACGTTCACCTCATTTCATATTTCTCTGTGGATTTTCCGCATATATATATATATATATATATATATATATATATATATATATATATATATATATATATATATATATATATATATATATATATATTTATATATATATATATAACAATATATGGCTTGGGAACAAGATTGAATGGTCTCCAAGCCAATATGCAATTGAAAATTCCACACCCAAGAAGGATTCGAACCCAGACAGCCAGGAGGGCTCTTCATCCCAAAGAGAGAGGAACAGGGGGAGTGGTGCAGGTGGAACAGGCATGAGAAGGGGGAACAGGGGGAGTGGTGCATGTGAAACAGGGATGAAGAGGGGGAACAGGGGGAGTGGTGCAGTTGAAATAAGGATGAAGAGGGGGAACAGGGGGAGAGGTGCAGGTGAAACTGGGATGAAGAGGGGGGAACAGGAGGAGTGGTGCAGGTGAAACAGGGATGAAGAGGGGGAACAGGGGAAGAGGTTCAGGTGAAACAGGGATGAAGAGGGGGAACAGGGGGAGAGGTGAAGGTGAAACAGGGAGGAAGAGGGGGAACAGGGGGAGAGGTGCAGGTGAAACAGGGATGAAGAGGGCTAACAGGGGAAGAGGTTCAGGTGAAACAGGGATGAAGAAGGGGAAACAGGGGGAGAGGTGCAGGTGAAACAGGGATGAAGAGGGGGGAAGAGGGGGAGAGGTGCAGGTGAAAGAAGGATGAAGAGCGGGGAACAGGGAGAGTGGTACAGGTGAAAAAGGGATGAAGTGGGAGTGAAGGAGGTGCAGGAAGGGGGTCAGAGAGTGTGATGTAGGAGGGAGGACGATGGGATGGGCTGGCGGCGAGAGGAAAGACTACATGATGGGTAAGAAGGGAAGGTGAGTGGACGAAGGGAAGGACTAGCAACAGGAGGGAGGAAAAACAGAGGGAAGGGCGAGAGTGAGAAGCGGCGGAAGGAATGAGAACGAAGGGATGGATCTGCGGCGAGAGGGAAGACGATGGGAAGGGCGGGATGGGATAGGGGCGGGAGTGGGAAGGGCAGAAGGATGGAGGATGAGCAGGTTTATGAGAGGGAGGAAAAGGGAAGGAGAAGGTGTCAGAACGAGAGGAGAGAGTTTGGTAGTAAAATAGGAGAGGGTGTTGATAGATAGTTATGATAAATAGATAGATTAATGGAAAATTTATATAGGTTGATAGATGGATGGATACATTGATTGCTAAATATATATATTGACGGATAGACGGATGCATAGATGAGTTGATGGACGGAAAGACAGATGACTAGATGGATGAATAGAAAGATGAGTTGATGGACGAATACATGGATAGATAGATGTATATAATGATAAATGATTGGTTTAATGGGAAGATAGAGTGATGGATTGACAGATATAAGTAGATAGATAGATGGATACATTGATGGATACATTTGTGCAAGGTGAACAGTCGAATCAGGTTAAAGAATATCTTTCGATTTGCTATTGCATCAACCGGGATTCGATCGGGGACCATTAGGATTATATCCATCAAACTCTCTCCATTTAGACGCTAGGCCTCCAGTTTGTGTGTGTGTGTGTGTGTGTGTGTGTGTGTGTATGTGTGTTTGTTTGTGTGTGTGTTAGTTAGAGAGAAATAGATGTAGTAGATATAAAAGAGGATAAATACATTTATTTGATAGGCGGGGTCCAAGAGCTAATAACTCGATTCTGCAGATACATATAGTAAATATAAGGATAAAACACACACATACACACACACACACACACACACACACACACACACACACACACACACACACACACACACACACACACACACACACACACACACACACACACACAGAGGCGGGACCAAAGAGCCAGAGCTCAACCCCTGCAAACAGAACCAGGTGAGAATACACACACACACACACACACACACACACACACACACACACACACACACACACACACACACACACACACACACACACACACACACACACAATCAAAGATGTAGGCTAGCTAAGCAGCAAAGTAAAAGGGCATGGAGAAACTATAGGAATAACAGGACACTGGAGAGCAGAGAAAGATACCAGAATGCCAGGAATGAATATGTCAGGATGAGAAGAGAGGCAGAAAGACAATACGAAAATGACATCGCAAGCAAGGCAAAGACTCAGCCTAAATTGTTGCATAGCCACATTAGGAGAAAAACAACAGTAAAGGAACAGGTTATGAGATTAAGGATAGGGGCGGAAGGATTCACTACAAATGACAAGGAAGTGTGTGAGGAATTGAATAAGAAATTCCAGGAGGTCTTCACCTTAGAACAAGGAGAAATTCCAGAGGTAAGTGAGGGAATAGCTAACCAGGAACCACTGGAAGAGTTTGAGATTACCAGTGGGGAAGTAAGGAAGTGTTTACTAGAGTTGGACGTGACGAAGGCTATAGGCCCAGATGGAATCTCCCCTTGGGTTCTAAAGGAAGGAGCAAGAGAACTGAGCCTACCACTCTCCATAGTGTATAACAAATCACTGGCAACAGGGGAACTGCCAGATATTTGGAAAGCAGCTAACGTAGTCCCGATATACAAGAAAGGGGATAGACAGGAGGCACTGAACTACAGGCCAGTGTCCCTAACCTGCATACCATGCAAGCTGATGGAGAAGATTGTGCGAAAAAAACTAGTGGAGCATCTGGAGCGAAGGAACTTTGTAACACAGCATCAACATGGGTTCAGGGATGGCAGGTCCTGCCTCACAGGGTTACTTGAATTCTACGACCAGGCAACAAAAATAAGGCAAGAAAGAGAAGGGTGGGCAGACTGCATATTTTTGGATTGTCAGAAAGCCTTTGATACAGTGCCACACAAGAGGCTAGTGCGAAAGTTGGAGATGCAGGCTGGAGTGAGAGGGAAGGTACTCCGGTGGATAGAGGAATACCTAAGCAACAGGAGACAACGAGTCTGTGTGAGGGGTGAAGTCTCAGATTGGCGAGACGTCACAAGTGGAGTCCCGCAGGGGTCAGTCCTCGGACCTATACTGTTTCTGGTATATGTAAATGATCTCCCAGAGGGTATAGATTCGTTCCTCTCAATGTTTGCCGACGATGCAAAAATTATGAGGAGGATTGAAACAGAGGATGATAGTAGGAGGCTACAAGATGACCTGGATAGACTGAGTGAATGGTCCAACAAATGGCTGTTGAAGTTCAACCCGAGTAAATGCAAAGTAATGAAACTAGGCAGTGGAAACAGGAGGCCAGGCACAGGATACAGAATAGGAGATGAAGTACTTAATGAAACAGACAGAGAGAAAGATCTAGGAGTTGATATCACACCAAACCTGTCTCCTGAAGCCCACATAAAGAGAATAACGTCTGCGGCATATGCGAGGCTGGCTAACATCAGAACGGCGTTCAGGAACCTGTGTAAGGAATCATTCAGAATCTTGTACACCACATATGTAAGACCAATCCTGGAGTATGCGGCCCCAGCATGGAGCCCGTACCTTGTCAAGCACAAGACGAAGCTGGAAAAAGTCCAAAGGTATGCTACTAGACTAGTCCCAGAACTAAGAGGCATGAGTTATGAGGAAAGGCTGCGGGAAATGCACCTCACGACACTGGAAGACAGAAGAGTAAGGGGGGACATGATCACAACCTACAAAATCCTCAGGGGAATCGACCGGGTAAACAAGGACGAACTTTTCAACACTGGTGGGACGCGAACAAGGGGACACAGGTGGAAGCTGAGTACCCAAATGAGCCACAGAGACGTTAGAAAGAACTTTTTCAGTGTCAGAGTAGTTAGCAAATGGAATGCATTAGGAAGTGATGTGGTGGAGGCTGACTCCATTCACAGTTTCAAATGTAGATATGATAGAGCCCAATAGGCTCAGGAATCTGTACACCAGTTGATTGACGGTTGAGAGGCGGGACCAAAGAGCCAGAGCTCAACCCCCGCAAGCACAATTAGGTGAGTACAATTAGGTGAGTACACACTAGTTGATAATGGACTGTTTTGTGTTCGTATCCATGTGTACTATTGTCATGACCGACAGACACGTGAAGCTATATGTGTTTATGTGTACCTGTAATTAAAGTGACATGTGTACGGTAATTATCTGTATGTGTCCATTTTAAAGGTACATATTTGTGAATGTTTATTTATGTAAATTGATTGACATATGTACGTGTGCACGCGTTTAATGTTACTGTAATTTATATGGTTAACCTGTATACGTTTGAATGACATAGTTTCCAATTATTGTCACATTTTTTGTTACTGTTTCGCTGTTCACTCTCACTCTCAGACCCCCGTCGACTAATTGTGCTCACGTGTGTTTGTTCAAGGTGCGGTAACCATTGGCTTTTTACCCAATAATTTGCAACTATTTGCAAACAAACATTTCTAAAGAACATCTATGTTTCTGATAAATATTCTTTTTCCTAACATACAAGTCAATCACACAGTACCTAACCTCAGTCAGAAACACTTTTCTTATTATTTCTCACAACGTCTTTTGCATATAGATCCTATCTTAATAAATTTATAATTTAAATTCATAACTGGCAACCCTCTTCCAGCGCCTTCATGACCACCAAACATCATTCCTTTCCATTAACCTCTCCCAAATTATCTTTTGCACCAATTCACACACTAGGGGGCTTTATAGCTGAGTGGACAGCGCTCTCGACTCGTAATCCTAGGGTCAAAGTTCGATCCCCTGGTGATGGCGCAAACGAAAATGAGCAGAGTTTCATTCATTCTGATGCTCCTCTTGCCGAGCAGTACATAGGTACTTGGGCATTAGACACCTGTTACGGGCTGCTTCCTGGGTGTGTGTATGTGGAATTTTTTTTTATTAGCTAGTAAAAATTGATTGATTGACAGTTGAGAGGTGGGCCGAAAGAGCAGAGCTCAACCCTCGCAAGAACAACTAGGTGAACACAACTAGATAAGCACTAACTAACCACGATCTCGTATAATTTACTACATACGGTACCATCCCCCACCACAATTCCCCCCACTCCCTAAATCACTCTACCTAAGTCATTAAAAATATAAAACAAATCAATTAATACACCAAAAATACTAACTATAAATAAAGGAACCAAATTTTAAACATACAGCGACTCCAGCGTGGTCTAGTCGGAGGAGAACGTGTTCTCATCTGGATAGATTGCGATCGAGCCTGTCGGAACGGTTGTGTAACTGCAGGGCACAAATATCTGTGTGTCCCCTCCTGTAGCTGCCTCAGTTTCGACAGGTTCCCTGGATAGCTGGAATTTGCCTGGCCCTAGGAAAGTGGGAAAAGGGTGAAATCCGTTGGGCCCACGGATGGATACCTTGGATCCATAGACCTAGGGTAGGTCTAATCACCTGGGATTCGAACCCACGGTGGGAATAAGGGAGGAGATATGAGGGAGGAATGACAAATGGTTCCTGGAACCAAACCTCACATAAATCCGGACACTCACACACACACACACACACCCTTATCCGAACAATCACAGGGACACTCACACACAAACATCCATAGACTGTGATAAGGGAGACCATCTGAGGGGACACAGATGGCCTCCTGAAACCACAGATATAACCGGACACTCACAGGGACACCCACACTCACCCGGACACTCACACTCACACACTGACACACATCCATAGATACAAACCGTGATAAGGGAGACCATCTGAGGGGACACAGATGACCTCCTGAAACCACAGATATAACCGGACACTCACAGGGACACCCACACTCACCCGGACATTCACAGTGACACTCACACTCACACACTGACACACATCCATAGATACAAACTGTGATAAGGGAGACCATCTGAGGGGACACAGATGGCCTCCTGGACCCACAGGGTTCATATCCATACAGGCTCAGATCAATATTTAAATATACATATATATTTATATATATAAAATTTTAAAGAAAATACATATATATATAAATATATATATATATATATATATATATATATATATATATATATATATATATATATATATATATGTATATATAAATATCTAAACAATAAGTAACATGAACAACATGACGAACTAAAAATCGAATCATAACAATTATTAGATGAATGAAAATATAATAAAAAATAATAAATTGAATAAAAAAAATAAAAAAATGTCAATGACACATAAAGGAATAAAAATATTTTATTCATTAACAATTTTATTCATTTATTTAACAGTCTCCGTGGTGTAGTGGTAAGAGACTCGCCTGGCGTTCCGCGAGCGCTATGTCATGGGTTCGTATCCTGGCCGGGGAGGATTTACTGGGCGCAATTCCTTAACTGTAGCCTCTGTTTAACGCAACAGTAAAATGTGTACTTGGATGAAAAAACGATTCTTCGCGGCAGGGGATCGTATTCCAGGGACTTGCCCGAAACGCTACGCGTACTAGTGGCTGTACAAGAATGTAACAACACTTCTATATATCTCAAAAAAAAAAAAAAAAAAAAATTATTATAATACAATATATATATATATATATATATATATATATATATATATATATATATATATATATATATGTATATATATATATATATATATATATATATATATATATATATATATATATATATATATATATATATATATAACAATATATGGCTTGGGAACAAGATTGAATGGTCTCCAAGCCAATATGCAATTGAAAATTCCACACCCAAGAAGGATTCGAACCCAGACAGCCAGGAGGGCTCTTCATCCCAGAGAGAGGGGAACAGGGGGAGTGGTGCAGGTGAAACAGGCATGAGAAGGGGGAACAGGGGGAGTGGTGCATGTGAAACAGGGATGAAGAGGGGGAACAGGGGGAGTGGTGCAGTTGAAATAAGGATGAAGAGGGGGAACAGGGGGAGAGGTGCAGGTGAAACTGGGATGAAGAGGGGGGAACAGGAGGAGTGGTGCAGGTGAAACAGGGATGAAGAGGGGGAACAGGGGAAGAGGTTCAGGTGAAACAGGGATGAAGAGGGGGAACAGGGGGAGAGGTGCAGGTGAAACAGGGATGAAGAAGGGGAAACAGGGGGAGAGGTGCAGGTGAAACAGGGATGAAGAGGGGGGAAGAGGGGGAGAGGTGCAGGTGAAAGAAGGATGAAGAGCGGGGAACAGGGAGAGTGGTACAGGTGAAAAAGGGATGAAGTGGGAGTGAAGGAGGTGCAGGAAGGGGGTCAGAGAGTGTGATGTAGGAGGGAGGACAATGGGATGGGCTGGCGGCGAGAGGAAAGACTACATGATGGGTAAGAAGGGAAGGTGAGTGGACGAAGGGAAGGACTAGCAACAGGAGGGAGGAAAAACAGAGGGAAGGGCGAGAGTGAGAAGCGGCGGAAGGAATGAGAACGAAGGGATGGATCTGCGGCGAGAGGGAAGACGATGGGAAGGGCGGGATGGGATAGGGGCGGGAGTGGGAAGGGCAGAAGGATGGAGGATGAGCAGGTTTATGAGAGGGAGGAAAAGGGAAGGAGAAGGTGTCAGAACGAGAGGAGGGAGTTTGGTAGTAAAATAGGAGAGGGTGTTGATAGATAGTTATGATAAATAGATAGATTAATGGAAAATTTATATAGGTTGATAGATGGATGGATACATTGATTGCTAAATATATATATTGACGGATAGACGGATGCATAGATGAGTTGATGGACGGAAAGACAGATGACTAGATGGATGAATAGAAAGATGAGTTGATGGACGAATACATGGATAGATAGATGTATATAATGATAAATGATTGGTTTTATGGGAAGATAGAGTGATGGATTGACAGATATAAGTAGATAGATAGATGGATACATTGATGGATACATTTGTGCTAGGTGAACAGTCGAATCAGGTTAAAGAATATCTTTCGATTTGCTATTGCATCAAACGGGATTCGATCGGGGACCATTAGGATTATATCCATCAAACTCTCTCCATTTAGACGCTAGGCCTCCAGTTTGTGTGTGTGTGTGTATGTGTGTTTGTTTGTGTGTGTGTTAGTTAGAGAGAAATAGATGTAGTAGACATAAAAGAGGATAAATACATTTATTTGATAGGCGGGGTCCAAGAGCTAATAACTCGATTCTGCAGATACATATAGTAAATATAAGGATAAAACACACACACACACACACACACACACACAGAGGCGGGACCAAAGAGCCAGAGCTCAACCCCTGCAAACAGAACCAGGTGAGAATACACACACACACACACACGCACACACACACACACACACACACACTAGTTGATAATGGACTGTTTTGTGTTCGTATCCATGTGTACTATTGTCATGACCGACAGACACGTGAAGCTATATGTGTTTATGTGTACCTGTAATTAAAGTGACACGTGTACGGTAATTATCTGTATGTGTCCATTTTAAAGGTACATATTTGTGAATGTTTATTTATGTAAATTGATTGACATATGTACGTATGCACGCGTTTAATGTTACTGTAATTTATATGGTTAACCTGTATACGTTTGAATGACATAGTTTCCAATTATTGTCACATTTTTTGTTACTGTTTCGCTGTTCACTCTCACTCTCAGACCCCCGTCGACTAATTGTGCTCACGTGTGTTTGTTCAAGGTACGGTAACCATTGGCTTTTTACCCAATAATTTGCAACTATTTGCAAACAAACATTTCTAAAGAACATCTATGTTTCTGATAAATATTCTTTTTCCTAACATACAAGTCAATCACACAGTACCTAACCTCAGTCAGAAACACTTTTCTTACTATCTCTCACAACGTCTTTTGCATATATATCCTATCTTAATAAATTTATAATTTAAATTCATAACTGGCAACCCTCTTCCAGCGCCTTCATGACAACCAAACATCATTCCTTTCCATTAACCTCTCCCAAATTATCTTTTGCACCAATTCACACACTAGGGGGCTTTATAGCTGAGTGGACAGCGCTCTCGACTCGTAATCCTAGGGTCAAAGTTCGATCCCCTGGTGATGGCGCAAACGAAAATGAGCAGAGTTTCATTCATTCTGATGCTCCTCTTACCTAGCAGTACATAGGTACTTGGGCATTAGACACCTGTTACGGGCTGCTTCCTGGGTGTGTGTATGTGGAATTTTTTTTTTATTAGCTAGTAAAAATTGTTTGATTGACAGTTGAGAGGTGGGCCGAAAGAGCAGAGCTCAACCCTCGCAAGAACAACTAGGTGAACACAACTAGATAAACACTAACTAACCACGATCTCGTATAATTTACTACATACGGTACCATCCCCCACCCCAATTCCCCCCACTCCCTAAATCACTCTACCTAAGTCATTAAAAATATAAAACAAATCAATTAATACACCAAAAATACTAACTATAAATTTAGGAACCAAATTTTAAACATACAGCGACTCCAGCGTGGTCTAGTCGGAGGAGAACGTGTTCTCATCTGGATAGATTGCGATCGAGCCTGTCGGAACGGTTGTGTAACTGCAGGGCACAAATATCTGTGTGTCCCCTCCTGTAGCTGCCTCAGTTTCGACAGGTTCCCTGGATAGCTGGAATTGGCCTGGCCCTAGGAAAGTGGGAAAAGGGTGAAATCCGTTGGGCCCACGGATGGATACCTTGGATCCATAGACCTAGGGTAGGTCTAATCACCTGGGATTCGAACCCACGGTGGGAATAAGGGAGGAGATATGGGGGAGGAATGACAAATGGTTCCTGGAACCAAACCTCACATAAATCCGGACACTCACACACACACACACACACCCTTATCCGAACAATCACAGGGACACTCACACACACACATCCATAGACTGTGATAAGGGAGACCAATTGAGGGGACACAGATGGCCTCCTGAAACCACAGATATAACCGGACACTCACAGGGACACCCACACTCACCCGGACACTCACAGTGACACTCACACTCACACGCTGACACACATCCATAGATACAAACTGTGATAAGGGAGACCATCTGAGGGGACACAGATGGCCTCCTGGACCCACAGGGTTCATATCCATACAGGCTCAGATCAATATTTAAATATACATATATATTTATATATATAAAATTTTAAAGAAAATACATATATATATAAATATATATATATATATATATATATATATATATATATATATAATATATATATATATATATACATATATATATATATATATATATATATATATATATATATATATATATATATATATATATATATATATATATATATATATATATATATATATATATATATATATATATATATATATATGCGGAAAATCCACAGAGAAATATGAAATGAGGTGAACGTTTCGGCTTTGTTAAAGCCTTTGTCAACACCAACTGACTAAGGAGAAGGGAGAAGGGGGGAAGATATATAGGCCGACACCTGACCACACCATCCCAAGGGTTGGTCAGGTGTAATTAACCAAAAACAGGTATAGCTTAGCTTAGAATGGTCAAAGAGGATTAAGCGGTCAGAGAATAAGGATGAAAGATTAAAGAAAGGCCTCATGAACACACAATATATGAATATACAATTATAATGAGACATTGTAAGCCTCTCTATCAGAGTTGTTTCTTAAACTGTTGTGCAATATTATAACTTAAAAATGGATCAAGTTTGTACATTCCAGTACTAACATTAAGAAGATTTGGACACTGACTGATTAGAGCAGACTCAATCAAATTCCGTTCCACGAAATCCCCACAATTGGTAATGCTTTTTGCCCCATTCCAGTTGATATTGTGATCGCATAAACTCGTATGTAGATACAATGCATTAGACGTTTGGGCAGTTCTAATACTATAAGCATGTTGTGACAACCGCAATTGTAAGGACTTTCCTGTTTGTCCAAGGTACACAGAATCACAATCATTGCAGGGAATCGAATACACACAACCTGCTGTATCAGGGGAGTTTTTTATTAAATTGGATTTGATCGTACTATTAGTGAACACCAAATTTATATTAAGTTTCTTAAAAATCAGAGACAATTTTTCAAGTCCACTCGCATAAGGTACCACCAATGAGTTAATAATTTTTGGTTTCGCCTTAGGGACGTGATTATAAAACGTACGCTTGGCTTGTACAAACGAGAAATCCAAAAACCTCTTAGGATATTGTAAACTCTTCCCAATTTCATATATTTTAGCAATCTCTTCATCAAAAAACTCAGGGCTGCAAACCCTCAAAGCTCGTAGAAACATTCCTGAAAATACTGCCTGTTTAACTTTACTATGATGATTCGAATAAAAATGAACATACGACCCCACGTTGGTAGGTTTCCTATACACATTAAATTTGAACTTTCTAGTGACTCTATGAATCATAATGTCCAAAAACGGAAGAGTACCATTCTCCTCAGTCTCACAAGTGAATTTTATTGAAGGTACCAAAGAATTGAGTTCATTAAGAAAAACTATCTGGTCTTTGTCACACGGCCATAAGCACAAAATATCATCAACATACCTATACCAAACCACATTAGCCGGGATAATCCTGGATAAGATTTTTGTTTCAAAGAATTCCATATACAAATTGCTTAAAACTGGGGACAGGGGATTGCCCATCGCCATACCAAATGTTTGTTTGAAATTTTTTTTTCCATTAAAACTAAAATAATTGTCTTTTATACACAATTTAATAAGTTCCAATACTTTATTGGTCTGCAAGCTCAAATTATATTTAGGCAGTTCCTCACGTAGAAATTCTAACAGATCATCAACAGGAACTTTAGTGAATAAAGAGGTCACATCGAAACTTATAAGTTTAAAATCAAAATTTAAATTCAGTGTGGATAGCTTATTAACTAAGTCCACATTGTTTGTCAAGTGTGAGTTGGAAATAGTACCAACTATAGGGGACAAAACTTTGACTAACCACTTAGAGAGTTTATAAGCCGCCGAACCAATTGAACTAATAATCGGCCTTGCCGGATTATATGGCTTATGAGTTTTTATAAGACCATACATGTAAGGAAGAGAGGGGGATCGACTTGTTAGCCTAGATATCAACTCTTTATCGCCTTTACACACGGTTTTAAGAGTTTTGTTAAAATGTGCAATCACTTTTTCAGTAGGATCTCTGTTAACCAATAGATAAGTATCCATGTCTTCCAAGAGTAACTCCATTTTTCGGACATAGTCATCTTTATTCATAATAACTACTGCATTTGACTTATCAGCCTTGGTAATATGTAATGAACTATCTTTTTTGAGATTTTTGAACGCATGAACAAATCGACTTGGACAATTAGGAACAGAATTGTTAAGTAAAACGCCATACATCATACCTTTGCACACATTAATATCTTCAACTGAGACATTGCTATACTTTTCAAGATTGCTGAAACCTTTGGCAATATCTACATAATTGACTGTTCCGTTAGATGTGGCAAAGCTCAGGCCATATCCTAATGCAGTAATCGTGTCATTATCAAGCTGTCTATCCGAGAGGTTTATAACAAAATCCCGGTTGGAGTGTTTATTCCAGTCACTTTGTTG
The DNA here is from genome assembly GCF_040958095.1 of Procambarus clarkii. NCBI lineage: Eukaryota > Metazoa > Arthropoda > Malacostraca > Decapoda > Cambaridae > Procambarus > Procambarus clarkii. The sequence continues at coordinate 11,207,519 of NC_091242.1, read as the reverse complement.
AATAGGTTTCTTTAATTTGAAATCAAGTTTAGTACTCACCTTTCTGCAGGTAGACCTCAAAGTAGTATAACAGTAATCCATCATACAACGGTTCCACTCAGGCGGAATGGCTTGGAGAAAAGCGTACTTACAGTTATTCACAACTTTAAAACATTCACGAACTTCAAATTTAAGTAAATCGATGTTTTTCATAAGCACTATGCGGGGTATCTCATCAAACGGCTGATCTGACAATTTAAGAACGCTGTTGGGTAATAATGAACGGGGAAGCACTTGTTCACTGAGGCATTTTCGAAGAAAACGAAGACGAATTTTTAAGGAATGAGATTTCACTAAAGCAGAACGAAGTTTAGTAACAAAAGGTTTAAGGGAAGGGTAGAGAGAGGAGAAGGTAAGAAATTGGCACGTGGTATCCATTGATGCAATTGACGATCACAAAACACTGATCATTTTATGCGGAAAATCCACAGAGAAATATGAAATGAGGTGAACGTTTCGGCTTTGTTAAAGCCTTTGTCAACACCAACTGACTCTATCAGTCAGTGTTCAAATCTTCTTAATGTTAGTACTGGAATGTACAAACTTGATCCATTTTTAAGTTATAATATTGCACAACAGTTTAAGAAACAACTCTGATAGAGAGGCTTACAATGTCTCATTATAATTGTATATTCATATATTGTGTGTTCATGAGGCCTTTCTTTAATCTTTCATCCTTATTCTCTGACCGCTTAATCCTCTTTGACCATTCTAAGCTAAGCTATACCTGTGTTTGGTTAATTACACCTGACCAACCCTTGGGATGGGGTGGTCAGGTGTCGGCCTATATATCTTCCCCCCTTCTCCCTTCTCCTTAGTCAGTTGGTGTTGACAAAGGCTTTAACAAAGCCGAAACGTTCACCTCATTTCATATTTCTCTGTGGATTTTCCGCATAAAATGATCAGTGTTTTGTGATCGTCAATTGCATATATATATATATATATATATATATATATATATATATATATATATATATATATATATATATATATATATATATATATATATATATATATATATACATATATATATATATATATATATATATATATATATATATATATATATATATATATATATATATGTATATATAAATATATAAACAATAAGTAAAATGAACAACATGACGAACTAAAAATCGAATCATAACAATTATTAGATGAATGAAAATATAATAAAAAATAATAAATTGAATAAAAAAAATAAAAAAATGTCAATGACACATAAAGGAATAAAAATATTTTATTCATTAACAATTTTATTCATTAATATTTTATTCATTTATTTAACAGTCTCCGTGGTGTAGTGGTAAGACACTCGCCTGGCGTTCCGCGAGCGCTATGTCATGGGTTCGTATCCTGGCCGGGGAGGATTTACTGGGCGCAATTCCTTAACTGTAGCCTCTGTTTAACGCAACAGTAAAATGTGTACTTGGATGAAAAAACGATTCTTCGCGGCAGGGGATCGTATTCCAGGGACCTGCCCGAAACGCTACGCGTACTAGTGGCTGTACAAGAATGTAACAACACTTGTATATATCTCAAAAAAAAAAAAAAAAATTATTATTATAATACAATATATATATAAATATATATATATATATATATATATATATATATATATATATATATATATATATATATATATATATATATGTATGTATATATATATATATATGTATATATATATATATATATATGATGACCTACAGTGGAAACAAGCCTCTCTTCCCGTAAGACTTGGGGGCCTCGGAGTTCGAACAGCAACGCAAATCGCTGTTCCAGCCTTCCTGTCCTCCTTATCAGCATCCGACGACCTTGTGAAGGAAATTCTACCTGCCCACTTACATCAGCTGGCAGGTGTACATGATCCCAATTTTACACGCTGTGCCACAGAGTGGGCCTCTCGTGCAGGCCAATCACCTCAACCACCATCCCCAAAATCCCACAAGCAATCCAGCTGGGATGGTCCCATTGTAGACCAAGTTGCTGCAGAGTGCCTGGGTGCTGCAACAACACAACACGACATTGCTCGCCTCACAGCAGTAGCAGCACCACATGCAGGGGATTTCCTGTTAGCAACCCCAATGTCGGCAACTGGCACGCGTCTCACACCACACGCCCTCCGAATTGCTGTGGCCCTCCGCCTTGCTGCCCCAATCCACACCAGATATAGGTGTATTTGCGGCGAGGTGGTGGCTGACAGGTACGGTCACCATGGCCTACTCTGCCAAAGCACAGGGGGATGGCACTCGAGGCACAGTGAAGTTAACGACATCATCAAGAGGAGCCTCACCACAGCTGGATGCCCAGCTGAAAGAGAGCCCCGTTACCTAACGCCCCGTAACTCTGATGCTCTTATTGGTCGCCCGGATGGTATCACAGTGAACCCCTGGAAGAATGGCAAGTAGTTGGTATGGGACTACACGTGCGTATCAACCCTGGCTAACACCTACATTAACCTCAGTGTTGCACAACCAGGTGGCGCTGCCACCCACAGGGAAGCAGCCAAATCCCGTAAGTATAGAGAACTGGATCACCACTACAATTTTGTCCCCATTGCTTCTGAGACGCTCGGCGCCTGGGGTAAAAGTGCTACCAGTTTTTTGAAGGAACTGGGTTCTAGGCTCATTGAAACAACAAGGGACCCGAGAGCTGCACGCTTTCTTTTCCAGCGCCTCAGTGTGGCGATACAGAGGGGAAATGCGCACTGCATCCAGGGTTCCTGCCCGCCATCTGAGGAGCTGGAGGAACTCGACAACCTATGACAACCATCTTTGTAACCCATATGTAACTCCTTTTTTGTAACAAAGTTCAAATAAAGTAAATATATATGTGTACATATATATATATATATATATATATATATATATATATATATATATATATATATATATATATATATATATATATATATATATGCAATTGACGATCACAAAACACTGATCATTTTATGCGGAAAATCCACAGAGAAATATGAAATGAGGTGAACGTTTCGGCTTTGTTAAAGCCTTTGTCAACACCAGACTGACAGCGCTGGAAAAGAAAGCTTGCAGCTCTCGGGTCCCTTGTTGTTTCAATGAGCCTAGAACCCAGTTCCTGTCCTGAGTCAGTCTGGTGTTGACAAAGGCTTTAACAAAGCCGAAACGTTCACCTCATTTCATATTTCTCTGTGGATTTTCCGCATATATATATATATATATATATATATATATATATATATATATATATATATATATATATATATATATATATATATATATATATATATATATATATTTATATATATATATATATATAACAATACATGGCTTGGGAACAAGATTGAATGGTCTCCAAGCCAATATGCAATTGAAAATTCCACACCCAAGAAGGATTCGAACCCAGACAGCCAGGAGGGCTCTTCATCCCAAAGAGAGGGGAACAGGGGGAGTGGTGCAGGTGAAACAGGCATGAGAAGGGGGAACAGGGGGAGTGGTGCATGTGAAACAGGGATGAAGAGGGGGAACAGGGGGAGTGGTGCAGTTGAAATAAGGATGAAGAGGGGGAACAGGGGGTGAGGTGCAGGTGAAACTGGGATGAAGAGGGGGGAACAGGAGGAGTGGTGCAGGTGAAACAGGGATGAAGAGGGGGAACAGGGGAAGAGGTTCAGGTGAAACAGGGATGAAGAGGGGGAACAGGGGGAGAGGTGCAGGTGAAACAGGGATGAAGAGGGGGAACAGGGGGAGAGGTGCAGGTGAAACAGGGATGAAGAGGGCTAACAGGGGAAGAGGTTCAGGTGAAACAGGGATGAAGAAGGGGAAACAGGGGGAGAGGTGCAGGTGAAACAGGGATGAAGAGGGGGGAAGAGGGGGAGAGGTGCAGGTGAAAGAAGGATGAAGAGCGGGGAACACGGAGAGTGGTACAGGTGAAAAAGGGATGAAGTGGGAGTGAAGGAGGTGCAGGAAGGGGGTCAGAGAGTGTGATGTAGGAGGGAGGACGATGGGATGGGCTGGCGGCGAGAGGAAAGACTACATGATGGGTAAGAAGGGAAGGTGAGTGGACGAAGGGAAGGACTAGCAACAGGAGGGAGGAAAAACAGAGGGAAGGGCGAGAGTGAGAAGCGGCGGAAGGAATGAGAACGAAGGGATGGATCTGCGGCGAGAGGGAAGACGATGGGAAGGGCGGGATGGGATAGGGGCGGGAGTGGGAAGGGCAGAAGGATGGAGGATGAGCAGGTTTATGAGAGGGAGGAAAAGGGAAGGAGAAGGTGTCAGAACGAGAGGAGAGAGTTTGGTAGTAAAATAGGAGAGGGTGTTGATAGATAGTTATGATAAATAGATAGATTAATGGAAAATTTATATAGGTTGATAGATGGATGGATACATTGATTGCTAAATATATATATTGACGGATAGACGGATGCATAGATGAGTTGATGGACGGAAAGACAGATGACTAGATGGATGAATAGAAAGATGAGTTGATGGACGAATACATGGATAGATAGATGTATATAATGATAAATGATTGGTTTAATGGGAAGATAGAGTGATGGATTGACAGATATAAGTAGATAGATAGATGGATACATTGATGGATACATTTGTGCAAGGTGAACAGTCGAATCAGGTTAAAGAATATCTTTCGATTTGCTATTGCATCAACCGGGATTCGATCGGGGACCATTAGGATTATATCCATCAAACTCTCTCCATTTAGACGCTAGGCCTCCAGTTTGTGTGTGTGTGTGTGTGTGTGTGTGTGTGTGTGTGTGTGTGTATGTGTGTTTGTTTGTGTGTGTGTTAGTTAGAGAGAAATAGATGTAGTAGATATAAAAGAGGATAAATACATTTATTTGATAGGCGGGGTCCAAGAGCTAATAACTCGATTCTGCAGATACATATAGTAAATATAAGGATAAAACACACACACACACACACACACACAGAGGCGGGACCAAAGAGCCAGAGCTCAACCCCTGCAAACAGAACCAGGTGAGAATACACACACACACACACACGCACACACACACACACACACACACACTAGTTGATAATGGACTGTTTTGTGTTCGTATCCATGTGTACTATTGTCATGACCGACAGACACGTGAAGCTATATGTGTTTATGTGTACCTGTAATTAAAGTGACATGTGTACGGTAATTATCTGTATGTGTCCATTTTAAAGGTACATATTTGTGAATGTTTATTTATGTAAATTGATTGACATATGTACGTATGCACGCGTTTAATGTTACTGTAATTTATATGGTTAACCTGTATACGTTTGAATGACATAGTTTCCAATTATTGTCACATTTTTTGTTATTGTTTCGCTGTTCACTCTCACTCTCAGACCCCCGTCGACTAATTGTGCTCACGTGTGTTTGTTCAAGGTACGGTAACCATTGGCTTTTTACCCAATAATTTGCAACTATTTGCAAACAAACATTTCTAAAGAACATCTATGTTTCTGATAAATATTCTTTTTCCTAACATACAAGTCAATCACACAGTACCTAACCTCAGTCAGAAACACTTTTCTTACTATCTCTCACAACGTCTTTTGCATATATATCCTATCTTAATAAATTTATAATTTAAATTCATAACTGGCAACCCTCTTCCAGCGCCTTCATGACCACCAAACATCATTCCTTTCCATTAACCTCTCACAAATTATCTTTTGCACCAATTCACACACTAGGGGGCTTTATAGCTGAGTGGACAGCGCTCTCGACTCGTAATCCTAGGGTCAAAGTTCGATCCCCTGGTGATACCGCAAACGAAAATGAGCAGAGTTTCATTCATTCTGATGCTCCTCTTACCGAGCAGTACATAGGTACTTGGGCATTAGACACCTGTTACGGGCTGCTTCCTGGGTGTGTGTATGTGGAATTTTTTTTTTATTAGCTAGTAAAAATTGATTGATTGACAGTTGAGAGGTGGGCCGAAAGAGCAGAGCTCAACCCTCGCAAGAACAACTAGGTGAACACAACTAGATAAACACTAACTAACCACGATCTCGTATAATTTACTACATACGGTACCATCCCCCACCCCAATTCCCCCCACTCCCTAAATCACTCTACCTAAGTCATTAAAAATATAAAACAAATCAATTAATACACCAAAAATACTAACTATAAATAAAGGAACCAAATTTTAAACATACAGCGACTCCAGCGTGGTCTAGTCGGAGGAGAACGTGTTCTCATCTGGATTGATTGCGATCGAGCCTGTCGGAACGGTTGTGTAACTGCAGGGCACAAATATCTGTGTGTCCCCTCCTGTAGCTGCCTCAGTTTCGACAGGTTCCCTGGATAGCTGGAATTGGCCTGGCCCTAGGAAAGTGGGAAAAGGGTGAAATCCGTTGGGCCCACGGATGGATACCTTGGATCCATAGACCTAGGGTAGGTCTAATCACCTGGGATTCGAACCCACGGTGGGAATAAGGGAGGAGATATGGGGGAGGAATGACAAATGGTTCCTGGAACCAAACCTCACATAAATCCGGACACTCACACACACACACACACACCCTTATCCGAACAATCACAGGGACACTCACACACACACATCCATAGACTGTGATAAAGGAGACCAATTGAGGGGACACAGATGGCCTCCTGAAACCACAGATATAACCGGACACTCACAGGGACACCCACACTCACCCGGACACTCACAGTGACACTCACACTCACACGCTGACACACATCCATAGATACAAACTGTGATAAGGGAGACCATCTGAGGGGACACAGATGGCCTCCTGGACCCACAGGGTTCATATCCATACAGGCTCAGATCAATATTTAAATATACATATATATTTATATATATAAAATTTTAAAGAAAATACATATATATATAAATATATATATATATATATATATATATATATATATATATATATATATATATATATATACATATATATATATATATGCACAGACTACCCTATTCCAGTTGCTGAAGTTTATAACTTTTTAGACACTCAACCCACCAGGGGACTCGAACACTGGCCAACAAGGTGGCAGTTGCATGCTGTATCCACTACGCTATACTTCAAAGCCATAAGAGAGGTAGGAATTCTGGGGTATTTAACCAACCAGAATTCCAATCCTCTCCCAGGCGATGAGATAGTGTGGGACCTCGGATGCTCTTTCATCGGTTCCTGTTATATGGGAAAACTCAGTGCCAAATGCTTAATGCACAGACTACCCTATTCCAGTAGCTGAAGTTTATAACTTTTTAGACACTCAACCCACCAGGGGACTCGAACACTGGCCAACAAGGTGGCAGTTGCATGCTGTATCCACTACGCTATACTTCAAAGCCATAAGAGAGGTAGGAATTCTGGGGTATTTAACCAACCAGAATTCCAATCCTCTCCCAGGCGATGAGATAGTGTGGGACCTCGGATGCTCTTTCATCGGTTCCTGTTATATGGGAAAACTCAGTGCCAAATGCTTAATGCACAGACTACCCTATTCCAGTAGCTGAAGTTTATAACTTTTTAGACACTCAACCCACCAGGGGACTCGAACACTGGCCAACAAGGTGGCAGTTGCATGCTGTATCCACTACGCTATACTTCAAAGCCATAAGAGAGGTAGGAATTCTGGGGTATTTAACCAACCAGAATTCCAATCCTCTCCCAGGCGATGAGATAGTGTGGGACCTCGGATGCTCTTTCATCGGTTCCTGTTATATGGGAAAACTCAGTGCCAAATGCTTAATGCACAGACTACCCTATTCCAGTAGCTGAAGTTTATAACTTTTTAGACACTCAACCCACCAGGGGACTCGAACACTGGCCAACAAGGTGGCAGTTGCATGCTGTATCCACTACGCTATACTTCAAAGCCATAAGAGAGGTAGGAATTCTGGGGTATTTAACCAACCAGAATTCCAATCCTCTCCCAGGCGATGAGATAGTGTGGGACCTCGGATGCTCTTTCATCGGTTCCTGTTATATGGGAAAACTCAGTGCCAAATGCTTAATGCACAGACTACCCTATTCCAGTAGCTGAAGTTTATAACTTTTTAGACACTCAACCCACCAGGGGACTCGAACACTGGCCAACAAGGTGGCAGTTGCATGCTGTATCCACTACGCTATACTTCAAAGCCATAAGAGAGGTAGGAATTCTGGGGTATTTAACCAACCAGAATTCCAATCCTCTCCCAGGCGATGAGATAGTGTGGGACCTCGGATGCTCTTTCATCGGTTCCTGTTATATGGGAAAACTCAGTGCCAAATGCTTAATGCACAGACTACCCTATTCCAGTAGCTGAAGTTTATAACTTTTTAGACACTCAACCCACCAGGGGACTCGAACACTGGCCAACAAGGTGGCAGTTGCATGCTGTATCCACTACGCTATACTTCAAAGCCATAAGAGAGGTAGGAATTCTGGGGTATTTAACCAACCAGAATTCCAATCCTCTCCCAGGCGATGAGATAGTGTGGGACCTCGGATGCTCTTTCATCGGTTCCTGTTATATGGGAAAACTCAGTGCCAAATGCTTAATGCACAGACTACCCTATTCCAGTAGCTGAAGTTTAATTCTGGTTGGGTAAATACCCCAGAATTCCTACCTCTCTTATGGCTTTGAAGTATAGCGTAGTGGATACAGCATGCAACTGCCACCTTGTTGGCCAGTGTTCGAGTCCCCTGGTGGGTTGAGAGTCTAAAAAGTTATAAACTTCAGCTACTGGAATAGGGTAGTCTGTGCATTAAGCATTTGGCACTGAGTTTTCCCATATAACAGGAACCGATGAAAGAGCATCCGAGGTCCCACACTATCTCATCGCCTGGGAGAGGATTGGAATTCTGGTTGGTTAAATACCCCAGAATTCCTACCTCTCTTATGGCTTTGAAGTACAGCGTAGTGGATACAGCATGCAACTGCCACCTTGTTGGCCAGTGTTCGAGTCCCCTGGTGGGTTGAGTGTCTAAAAAGTTATAAACTTCAGCTACTGGAATAGGGTAGTCTGTGCATTAAGCATTTGGCACTGAGTTTTCCCATATAACAGGAACCGATGAAAGCGCATCCGAGGTCCCACACTATCTCATCGCCTGGGAGAGGATTGGAATTCTGGTTGGTTAAATACCCCAGAATTCCTACCTCTCTTATGGCTTTGAAGTATAGCGTAGTGGATACAGCATGCAACTGCCACCTTGTTGGCCAGTGTTCGAGTCCCCTGGTGGGTTGAGTGTCTAAAAAGTTATAAACTTCAGCTACTGGAATAGGGTAGTCTTTGCATTAAGCATTTGGCACTGAGTTTTCCCATATAACAGGAACCGATGAAAGAGCATCCGAGGTCCCACACTATCTCATCGCCTGGGAGAGGATTGGAATTCTGGTTGGTTAAATACCCCAGAATTCCTACCTCTCTTATGGCTTTGAAGTATAGCGTAGTGGATACAGCATGCAACTGCCACCTTGTTGGCCAGTGTTCGAGTCCCCTGGTGGGTTGAGTGTCTAAAAAGTTATATATATATATATATATATATATATATATATATATATATATATATATATATATATATATATTTATATATATATATATATATATATATATATATATATATATATATATATATATATATATATATATATATATATATATATATATTGTCACGTGGGGGTGGGCGGTCCGGGGCTCTGCTAACACTTAACTGCTAGGGGCTCAAAAGGCCCAAATACTCAGCCCCTCCGACTCCCTGGATTCACCGGAGTCTCCTTGGTCACACAAGAGAGGACCAACAATGCCCACCTCCGCAGGTCTTTGCTTCCACCACAAAGGGGTGCCACTGATTCACCCTGGAAGCCCTTCAGTCAGACACGGGGAAACTGCTGTTAACAGTTCCGGCCTAGACCCGTGGGGGAGTGAAGGAAGACTCAGGCTTACCTATAACCATAACCTCCCTGAGTCTTGCCTGCCAGACAAAAAAAGGTTGCAGGAACTCCTTTCCCGCCTGTCTTCTCTATCTTCCTCTTAGCAAGGTCGCCAGCTGGGTTATTGTATCTGCACCCCAGCAATGCAGTTCAGTGGGTGTATTATATATTGTTTGTAGCCAGAAATGTATGCTCATAGAGAAATATCACAAATGGAGGCACACTCAAACACAGTAATAAAATGTGTGGATTTACTGATGCAAATTACATGAACACACACACACAATCACAAGTAATACATGAATATGGAATATGGATAATGAGTCTGGAGATCGTCAGCCTCTTCTTCCACGACCATCCAACACTCCTTCAACTGGGCAGAAGGACAGGAGTCTCACACTCTCACAGGAGGGCCTCTTCACCACGTCGGCACCTCTTCTTCACTGTCCTGTCATCCATACGCACTGTCCTCTCTGACAGTCCTGGACACAAGCTGCTTTGCATCCTACTCTACTATTAAAGTAATAAAGTCTTGCTGCCACATACACAAGTAAATATTGTGGCCTAACTAGCCTACTCATACAAGGGGTAATGGGAGGGAAAAATGATCTACCTTACACTCCTGGCTCACGACGCCTGTCCCTCGATGGTGTGAGGTTCCCACGCTTCCTTGGGTCGATCCTCGACGATCCAGGACGTTCCACAGGTCCTCAGGTGTCGTGAAGCCTTCGCGTCGTCGCCGTTCCAATCCCTGAGATTCAGCTGCCCCAATCCTGGTTCATCGATGGGCGCCGAGCTAATCACTATTTCTCCCCACACTCGCCTCTCCCACAGGGCGTCGCTCCTTGTCCTAGGCACGGTGTCGTCCTTCCAAGATTCTCAGTGGATGTGCCCCCAGTCACAGCTAGGCCTGCCCGCCCACCCTTCAGACCTCAACGTCCAGCCAGCGGCGCCGCCCAGCGTCGTCGCCGACTATTTTCCAAGTTTGGCACTTCTCTGCTCACTGAACTTGGTTCCTCTTTGGCTTCCCAGAAGCGCAGGGTCTCCAATAACTGTGATGGGCTGCGAAGGCCAGCTCAATCCACTGAACAAGGCTTGCAGAGCCTCCAATCCCTGAGAGCAGACCGAGGCGCGTCCTGTCGCTTCCCAGGTCAGATCAACTCTGACGTTGGCGCCGCCCGGGGCACTCGGTGACGTCATGGCGGGCCCTGATTTGTCGCCCGCGACCTACGTCGGCCAATCCGCGATCGGCATAGTGTCCCTTCCAAAAGGTCATATCTGCCGTAGGGGATACTGTTTCATTTTATAACAGGGCGCCAATTTTCCTTTATTTACAACTTATAATATAACCTCCTTCCATTAAATGGCAGCCAGTCTGGTCGCCACATATGTCATTAGACTCCCTGAACCTCAGAGAATCAGTAGGGAGAGCTGATATGACTCTTTAAGCCGGCAAACGAAAGAAATAGGAGAGGGCACCGTAACATACCCCTCCCCTTAAAATAAGAGTCATATCGGAAGAGCAGCACTCAAGAGGGCAATCTATACTCTTGCTCTCTCCGTTCCTGAAGTGTCACTCCTCCAGTTGGTGACGTGGCTCGTACCACCTTGCCAGTCATTTGCCTCACTGTATCTCCACCTCGCATAGGAACGGGTGTGATGGGTGTTCCCTGAACACCTACAAGAAATCCTCTCGCCGTGGCTACGAGTGTACCCCCACGGCTCGTTACCACTGTACGATTCAGTGCATGCAGCCTCTCCACCGCGTCGTGCACTCCGAGATAGTCTTGCATTTCCACTGCGCCCTACAGGTACTCCATGTTTCCTCTCATGATCTCCTCTTCGCCAATCTTCTCTCTTCTCGGTTCCTCTTCTCCCATAGGTGCGTTGTCTCCTCACAGTGGCACTTGTAACCTGTACTCCATCCAGCAGCTTCCTCTCTTCCACACTAGGCTTTTGCGATGGCCCCATGCCCCTCTGGTTAGGCTGGCGCCTATCCTGGGTGTACCTATTCCCTGCTTTCTTCGTATTGCCTTTCCTATACCATTCGCTCCTTCGCTCCCGACGAACATCTTCACTCCTCCATGAGATTTTCTTACCTGCAGACGTCTTCTTCGGTTCGTGGTTGGGCTCTTCCACCTCCCTAAGGCTCACCTCACCACGGTGGTTCATCTTGCACCTCCCACTATTCATCTGGCCGGCATAGGGTGCCTTGCGTCGTGGCTCCTCCACTCTGCCCCTCACTGCCGTTCGCTCATCCACTGAGCTTACTTTATTCACGTTTCTGTATGGAGGGAGTGCGGTCTGCAGCCTCTTCACCGCCCCAGGCGTTTGTACAGCTGCTCCTCGCCACTCCTCCACACGCATCATCAGGCTTAGTCGGAGGGCTTCGTCGGGGTTTTCCACTACCTCCGACGACCTCTCTGCACTCTCGCCCTCGTTGTCGTCGTCTCTGGCGACGTCTCCCCTGGCGAAGTCGACTTCCTCTCTATCATCTGGAACGACCGATACCTCACCCGGCAGGGTTGTACCGCTGCTTGCAACATAAGCACTCCTGGCCCAATCGGGTTGTATCTTACCTCCTCCGAGGTCATTACCCAGCACCATCTGCACATGCTCTAGGGGTAACTTAGGGGCTACAGCTACTATAGCTTTCTCGACTCTGCAGTCGGCAATCAGCTGTACTTCGTGAAGTGGCAACCTGTATTCCTCCCCCACACTGCGTGTCCTCACCACTCCCACAGGTGAATCATTAAATTCCTTGGGGAGAATACTCCTGGTCACCATACTTATGTCAGCACCCGTATCTCGAAGCACGGCAACCTCCACTGGGTCTGACTTTCCAAACTTCACGTTGGCCCCGAAAACGAAGGGATGTTCACCCAACTTCATTTCCCAACCATTCACGTTGGGTCCACTATAATATGGGGTGTGAACAAACACTCTCTCCTCTTCCAACATTAATCCTACATTCCTTTGGTGCTCCTCACACTCGCGGGCATAATGTCCTCTCACGCCACAGTTGTAGCATCGGCTGCCTCCCCTGGGCGGCCACTCGCTAGTCACTCTGGCGGTACCACTTGCAGACGTTCCCTGGGTCCTCCTTGGACTCCCTGTCGTCGTATCCGGGACTGCAGCACTTGCTCCCGAGTTAGGTCCACTGCTCACAGCTTGGGGCTTCCTCCCCGCGTCTCTTGAGCTCTTGAACCGCGTCACTTCATCGGGCACACTACTCTTGGGAGAGTCCCCACCCGTCCTCGCTCCTCCTGAACTCCTAAGGTTCCCTCCCGACCTGGGGTAAGGCGAGTGTCTGGGCGGCCCCTCCCTCCTGATATGTAGTGCCTCCTCCAGCATGTCGGCTCGATCCGCTGCAGCCTTCAGGTCCTTAATACCTGCTTCTCTCAACCTTACTTGCAACTCAGGATGGAGCACTGACATAAACTTCTCAATCACTATCAGTCGTTTGATATCATCCACCGACTCCGCTTCCTCCGCCTTCAACCATCGTAGGAATTTCCGTTCCATATCCCTGGCGGTCTCGGCGTAAGTCTTTCCCGACGCTCTTGTACACTCTCTGAACCGCTTCCGGTACATCTCCGGAGTCAGCCGGAATGAGTGGAGAACCGCATTCTTAATCGCGTCATAACTAGTACACTCCTCTAGGTCCAGCATGTTATAGGCTTCCCGGGCCTCACCAGTCAATCTGCCCTGGACCAGAGCAGCCCAATTATCTTCCGGCCACTCCTTCAGAGTTGCTATCCGTTCAAAGTGTTCGAAGAACGCCTCAGCTTCTTGTGGTTCGAACGTAGGTAAGTCACGTTCCCTTACCTTGAGGTCATCCCGCCGTGCAGGTAGTGAGGGCAGACCACGTTCAACGCGACGCAATTCGACTTCTTTCTTTGCCCTTATCTCCTCCAGTCGCAGTTGTCTCTCTCCTTCTTCCCACTGCAGCCGAGCTTCTCGCTCCTCTCGCTACAGCTCAGCCGCACGTTCCTCTCGCTGCAGCTCAGCCGCACGTTCCTCTCGCTGCAGCTCAGCCGCACGTTCCTCTCGCTGCATTTGCGCTTCTCTCTCCTCTCGTCGCAGCTGGGCTTCCAGTTGCATCTTCATTATTTCCAGTTGCAGGCTCCTCTTACTACAGCTGGACCTTCCACTGCTCCCATGTTCACTGTGAATTCTCTCCACACTGGTAGGCGCTTGGGGAGGCCCTAGTCGGGACGGTTCACCTTGCGACGGCTCTCCTCGGGACAGCTCCTCTTGAGATGGCTCCTCTCCCGTCGCTTCCTCTCGAGCTGTGAGCTGTGCCATGATCTCTATCCTTCGCTCCGCTACCTTAGTCGTCCTCAACCTGATCCCAAAGTGGTTTGCCACTTGTTGGAGCTGGGCCTTGGTACACTCTTCCAAAATTCTCTCGTCCCTTGTGTCAATAAATTTCTTTACTTTATCTTCCTCCATCTCTATATCATTGAGCATACACGACAGCACAGACAAGTTAGTAGGCACTAATTTCACCGTTTCAGTCCCTTAGCCGGTTGAGTAACAGTACCACCGAATTCACTGGCCACACTGTATTAGTACCCTGGCAACACTTGTCTTGAAATTTGGTCCACACTGTAGCTTGATCCACGCTTCCTGGCGAAGTTCCCAGTTCCTGGCTACTGGGGTTCGAATCCAGGCAAGGTCGCCAGTTCTCTTGTCACGTGGGGGTGGGCGGTCCGGGGCTCTGCTAACACTTAACTGCTAGGGGCTCAAAAGGCCCAAATACTCAGCCCCTCCGACTCCCTGGATTCACCGGAGTCTCCTTGGTCACACAAGAGAGGACCAACAATGCCCACCTCCGCAAGTCTTTGCTTCCACCACAAAGGGGTGCCACTGATTCACCCTGGAAGCCCTTCAGTCAGACACGGGGAAACTGCTGTTAACAGTTCCGGCCTAGACCCGTGGGGGAGTGAAGGAAGACTCAGGCTTACCTATAACCATAACCTCCCTGAGTCTTGCCTGCCAGACAAAAAAAGGTTGCAGGAACTCCTTTCCCGCCTGTCTTCTCTATCTTCCTCTTAGCAAGGTCGCCAGCTGGGTTATTGTATCTGCACCCCAGCAATGCAGTTCAGTGGGTGTATTATATATTGTTTGTAGCCAGAAATGTATGCTCATAGAGAAATATCACAAATGGAGGCACACTCAAACACAGTAATAAAATGTGTGGATTTACTGATGCAAATTACATGAACACACACACACAATCACAAGTAATACATGAATATGGAATATGGATAATGAGTCTGGAGATCGTCAGCCTCTTCTTCCACGACCATCCAACACTCCTTCAACTGGGCAGAAGGACAGGAGTCTCACACTCTCACAGGAGGGCCTCTTCACCACGTCGGCACCTCTTCTTCACTGTCCTGTCATCCATACGCACTGTCCTCTCTGACAGTCCTGGACACAAGCTGCTTTGCATCCTACTCTACTATTAAAGTAATAAAGTCTTGCTGCCACATACACAAGTAAATATTGTGGCCTAACTAGCCTACTCATACAAGGGGTAATGGGAGGGAAAAATGATCTACCTTACACTCCTGGCTCACGACGCCTGTCCCTCGATGGTGTGAGGTTCCCACGCTTCCTTGGGTCGATCCTCGACGATCCAGGACGTTCCACAGGTCCTCAGGTGTCGTGAAGCCTTCGCGTCGTCGCCGTTCCAATCCCTGAGATTCAGCTGCCCCAATCCTGGTTCATCGATGGGCGCCGAGCTAATCACTATTTCTCCCCACACTCGCCTCTCCCACAGGGCGTCGCTCCTTGTCCTAGGCACGGTGTCGTCCTTCCAAGATTCTCAGTGGATGTGCCCCCAGTCACAGCTAGGCCTGCCCGCCCACCCTTCAGACCTCAACGTCCAGCCAGCGGCGCCGCCCAGCGTCGTCGCCGACTATTTTCCAAGTTTGGCACTTCTCTGCTCACTGAACTTGGTTCCTCTTTGGCTTCCCAGAAGCGCAGGGTCTCCAATAACTGTGATGGGCTGCGAAGGCCAGCTCAATCCACTGAACAAGGCTTGCAGAGCCTCCAATCCCTGAGAGCAGACCGAGGCGCGTCCTGTCGCTTCCCAGGTCAGATCAACTCTGACGTTGGCGCCGCCCGGGGCACTCGGTGACGTCATGGCGGGCCCTGATTTGTCGCCCGCGACCTACGTCGGCCAATCCGCGATCGGCATAGTGTCCCTTCCAAAAGGTCATATCTGCCGTAGGGGATACTGTTTCATTTTATAACAGGGCGCCAATTTTCCTTTATTTACAACTTATAATATAACCTCCTTCCATTAAATGGCAGCCGGTCTGGTCGCCACATATGTCATTAGACTCCCTGAACCTCAGAGAATCAGTAGGGAGAGCTGATATGACTCTTTAAGCCGGCAAACGAAAGAAATAGGAGAGGGCACCGTAACAATATATATGTATATATAAATATATAAACAATAAGTAACATGAACAACATGACGAACTAAAAATCGAATCATAACAATTATTAGATGAATGAAAATATAATAAAAAATAATAAATTGAATAAAAAAAATAAAAAAATGTCAATGACACATAAAGGAATAAAAATATTTTATTCATTAACAATTTTATTCATTAACATTTTATTCCTTTATTTAACAGTCTCCGTGGTGTAGTGGTAAGACACTCGCCTGGCGTTCCGCGAGCGCTATGTCATGGGTTCGTATCCTGGCCGGGGAGGATTTACTGGGCGCAATTCCTTAACTGTAGCTTCTGTTTAACGCAACAGTAAAATGTGTACTTGGATGAAAAAACGATTCTTCGCGGCAGGGGATCGTATTCCAGGGACCTGCCCGAAACGCTACGCGTACTAGTGGCTGTACAAGAATGTAACAACACTTGTATATATCTCAAAAAAAAAAAAAAAAAAAAAAATTATTTTAATACAATATATATATATATATATATATATATATATATATATATATATATATATATATATATATATATATATATGTATGTATATATATATATATATATATATATATATATATATATATATATATATATATATATATATATATATATGCGAACAAGCCTGAATGGTCCCCAGGACAATATGCAACTGAAAACTCACACCCCAGAAGTGACTCGAACCCATACTCCCAGAAGCAACGCAACTGGTATGTACAAGACGCCTTAATCCACTTGACCATCACGTGTGCCCCAAAGAATGAGGTGATTTGGTAAAATGCTATGCCCAAGATTACTATCCGAGTGCCGGCGGTGGGGTGGTTCAAATAGCCTCGGCTATCACCTCATTATGTCCTGTCGTGATGGTCAAGTGGATTAAGGCGTCTTGTACATACCAGTTGCGTTGCTTCTGGGAGTATGGGTTCGAGTCACTTCTGGGGTGTGAGTTTTCAGTTATATATATATATATATATATATATATATATATATATATATATATATATATATATATATATATATATATATATATATATATATATATATATATATATATATATATATATATATATATATATATATATATATATATATATATATGATGACCTACAGTGGAAACAAGCCTCTCTTCCCGTAAGACTTGGGGGCCTCGGAGTTCGAACAGCAACGCAAATCGCTGTTCCAGCCTTCCTGTCCTCCTTATCAGCATCCGACGACCTTGTGAAGGAAATTCTACCTGCCCACTTACATCAGCTGGCAGGTGTACATGATCCCAATTTTACACGCTGTGCCACAGAGTGGGCCTCTCGTGCAGGCCAATCACCTCAACCACCATCCCCAAAATCCCAAAAGCAAGTCAGCTGGGATGGTCCCATTGTAGACCAAGTTGCTGCAGAGTGCCTGGGTGCTGCAACAACACAACACGACATTGCTCGCCTCACAGCAGTAGCAGCACCACATGCAGGGGATTTCCTGTTAGCAACCCCAATGTCGGCAACTGGCACGCGTCTCACACCACACGCCCTCCGAATTGCTGTGGCCCTCCGCCTTGCTGCCCCAATCCACACCAGATATAGGTGTATTTGCGGCGAGGTGGTGGCTGACAGGTACGGTCACCATGGCCTACTCTGCCAAAGCACAGGGGGATGGCACTCGAGGCACAGTGAAGTTAACGACATCATCAAGAGGAGCCTCACCACAGCTGGATGCCCAGCTGAAAGAGAGCCCCGTTACCTAACGCCCCGTAACTCTGATGCTCTTATTGGTCGCCCGGATGGTATCACAGTGAACCCCTGGAAGAATGGCAAGTAGTTGGTATGGGACTACACGTGCGTATCAACCCTGGCTAACACCTACATTAACCTCAGTGTTGCACAACCAGGTGGCGCTGCCACCCACAGGGAAGCAGCCAAATCCCGTAAGTATAGAGAACTGGATCACCACTACAATTTTGTCCCCATTGCTTCTGAGACGCTCGGCGCCTGGGGTAAAAGTGCTACCAGTTTTTTGAAGGAACTGGGTTCTAGGCTCATTGAAACAACAAGGTACCCGAGAGCTGCAAGCTTTCTTTTCCAGCGCCTCAGTGTGGCGATACAGAGGGGAAATGCGCACTGCATCCAGGGTTCCTGCCCGCCATCTGAGGAGCTGGAGGAACTCGACAACCTATGACAACCATCTTTGTAACCCATATGTAACTCCTTTTTTGTAACAAAGTTCAAATAAAGTAAATATATATGTGTACATATATATATATATATATATATATATATATATATATATATATATATATATATATATATATATATATATATATATATATATTGTGACGGAGTTCCCCCCCTTATAATTCTCCCACGCCTGCAGTAAGAGTCATGTCTACTTTTCCCAAGCGTTCTCTACGTTGCAGGCTACAATTTGATATATGGGAGAGAGTGAAGTGTTCTCGGAGAGCCGAGAAATTAGTGAAATAGTAATATTTTGGCCTGTGGTATAGGCCCTTTAGGGAGCCAAGATGGCGCTTACCTCTCTGATCTCCCGCCAAAACCGTGTGACGTCAGTGGCACCGGATTGGTCACCGACAGTAGTGTGGCACCGGGAGCCAATGAAAACCTCCCTTAGCAAAGGTGACGTCACGAAGGAAGGGGGTCCGGCCAGCGCGCCGGGCTGGCGCCACCAGTCAGACACGACACGTCATAGAGGTCGGACGTGCGACGAGTGGTCCTGTCTGTCGGACAGCTGTTTCCCACTACCGTGGATTTACGCGTCACCTGAAGTCCGCCAGTACTCTGAGAAGTCTTCCCTAGTTCATGTGTTGAACCAGAAGAGGGAATTGACGGTTATTTGAGCAACAAGTGCTCCAGTCAGGTACTGTGCCAGTAGCAGTGAAGCCGTGCAGTGACGTATGTTGACGTCTGTGGCAATTCACCAGTTCGTGGCAGCGTAGTGGCTGACAGAGCCACTGGGTAGCTGAGGAAGAGAGGACTATTTGGGGAACCGAACGACTGTAGCTGAGACGTAGGCGACAGCCGTTGCTGGGAGAAGACGACGGCCAGGAGACCGACTCCAACCTTCAAGAAGTTAAGAAGGAGGACGGACCTGCAGCGAGGAGGCACGGAGACGACGCGCTAAACGGTGGGACGACGAGAGGCTCTGGTAGGACACGACGACGTGTAGTGTGGGGGCGTTCCCGACACGAGGACCAGGAGCTACATCTCAACTCTCATCGGAGGATAGGGTGAAGTAGGTGGTTCTAGTTCCCTCCCCATTCCCCTTTGGTTAGCTATATTATTTGGCTATATTATCTAGCCTGAAGATTTTATATGTCGTGAGCAAGTCTCACCTATGTCACGGAAAAGCACCAGTGTGCTAGACAGTACTATCAAGAGTACTTGTAATATTCATGTTGATTATTGGTGTGTACAGGCACCAGGAACCAGTGATAAATTTACTGTGTTGTGTATATCTTTCTATAGATTTTGATATGAACATATAGTGGTAAATTATATATAATATTATGCCAGTATGTGGAGGTTAGGCTATGTGCCCAGAAACTATTTATTTTCCATGTATTGATGATTGATTTATATACCATATATATGTCTATGTTCATTCAGTGAATAATCATTTGTGAGTACAGTGAATTATTGCGTTATCGCCCACGAGAGAAAGTACTGAAAACTCCCGTGCTAATATTTCATAATATATTGTTGGATAAATAACAGTGTAAGACCATTACAGTGAATCATTGTAGAATTGATTGTAGAAAAGACTGTTTGAGCCTGAGTACAGTGTAACTAAGTAATTCGGTTTATTTGTGCCAATATCGAGTGTGCGAGTTTCTAGTAATATTGGAGAATTTAAAGAAACCGAGCGCGTGAATCTAGCAAACAAGCAAATTTCGCGCGGAGAGTCCATTGCGATCAGCTGTTCTTGACACTTGATGAGGAGGGGAGAGTGTTGCCCTCTAGCGGTCGCATAATATCCGTGGGAATTACCGGCCGAGTCAGGATCAGTTGATTTATTGATTATTGTTTGGCTTTGTGACATCTTTCATACATTTTAAGTAAAATACAAAACTCTCTTTGGTTTTTATCATCCCCTCCTTTGATCTTGTGGCTATACTATACCTGTAAGCATAGAGTGATAACAATAAGTACCTGCCTGATTCCTGATCTTTGAGTGTGACCTTGCCAAGGCTACCACTGAATACACCAGTCCACTGAGGGTGTTACTGGCCACCTTAAACACCAGTTGGCGATCTTGTGTTTAACCGTAGAGCCCTATTGTTGGGGAGGGCACACGACAGTCGAGGTGAACGAGTCGTGTTCTCACTCTTTCTTAATAAGAGGCCGTTAAGATTGACTGGGAGACTCTCCTGGCGTGCAGTGGCGCCGTGAGGATCGAGGGAAGACCCGCAGGGCTACGGTGAGTTACCTTGAGCGTAACTATTGCTCACCCCAGAGTAAGGGTAGAGAATAATAGAGAGGCGAAACCCCCAACATTGGCGACCTTGCCAGGATCTCAATCGAAGTAAAGGTTGCAGTGGTACTTGGCAGTGGTGTTAGAGATCAGGTGCAGGTTAACACTCATAGCACAAGATGGAGGATGATAAAGTAACCAGGTTTATTGACTCTAGAGACGAACAGGTGCTGGAAGAGTGCACCAAGGCACAGTTACAGGCTATAGCGGATCATTTTGGAATAAAGCTGAAATCTGCCCGAGTTGGTGAAAGAAGACTAGAGATAATGGCTCAGCTAAAGGCTCGAGACGAAGCTTTGGGGGAGGAACGGCCCCAAACACCTGCCAGTGAGGGTGAGCACCTGAGTATTGGTGGAAGCAGCAGGGGATCCAGCGGCAGCAGGCACAGCATTAAGCTGGAGATAATGAAGCTGCAGCTGGAGGCACAGCAGCGCAAAGAAGAGCGAGAAGCAGAAGCACAAATGAAGCGTGAGGAGCGAGAAGCACAGCTGCGCCGGGAAGAACAGGAGCGAGAAGCACAGCTGCGCCGGGAAGAACAGGAGCGAGAAGCACAGCTGCGCCGGGAAGAACAGGAGCGAGAAGCACAGATGAAGCGTGAGGAGCGAGAAGCACAGCTGCGCCGGGAAGAACAGGAGCGAGAAGCACAGATGAAGCGTGAGGAGCGAGAAGCACAGCTGCGCCGGGAAGAACAGGAGCGAGAAGCACAGACGAAGCGTGAGGAGCGAGAAGCACAGCTGCGCCGGGAAGAGCAAGAACGAGAAGCACAGCTACGCAGGGAAGAACGAGAGCAAGAAGTTAGGCTGAGACAAATGGAAATAGAAGCCAACCAGGAGGTGGAGCTGAAGCGAGCTGAACTGGGACTAGGTGCCCCTGCCCCGCCACAGGAAGACCGACGAGTGAGGGAACGAGACCTGCCGGTCTTTGTGCCTAGTGAAGCCGAAAGTTTCTTCGATCACTTTGAGAGAGTTGCTGCTATGAAGAGGTGGCCGAGGGCGGAGTGGGCGGAGTTGGTCCAAGGAAGGCTCACAGGGGAAGCTCGCCAAGCCTTCACTATGCTCGACTTCCAAGAATGCACTAACTACGATGCGGTAAAACGAGCTGTGCTCCGTTCCTTTAAGCTCACGCCAGAGTGTTACAGAAAGAGGTTTAGAGAATGTACCCGGTTGCCAGGAAAATCGTATGCGGAGACGGCGAGGGACATTGAAAGAAAGCTCCTTAAGTGGCTGGACTCTGAAGAAGCAAGGTCGGTCGAAGAGGTCAAGGAACTAATGGCCATGGAAAAGTTTATGTCCGTGCTCTCTCCTGAGATCAGGATGAGGGTAAAGGAGGCGGACATAAAGGACCTGAGGGCCGCAGCCGACCGGGCCGACATGCTAGAAGAAGCCCTACGCCCACGCCGAGAGGGACAGAACCGACCACCCGCATACGTCGGAAACGATCGGAGTTATAGAAGGACGGATGGATGGAGGACAGGAGCGAGTTCTCCCAAATCCCACCTCTCAAGTTGGAACACCCGAGGATCAAAAGGTGCTGTAGAACCGATCAAGAAGAACCATGCGGAGAGCTCGGGAGCTGTTGTTGCGACCAAGGAGTCAACAAGCGGTTCGGGAAAGACACAGGGTGCGACGGCCTCTGGAGGCAGTGCTAAGGCGAGCGGTGGCGGATGGTCTCCGCCGAGGGGCCGCTGCTACAACTGCGGAATATTCGGACACGTCGCGCGGGAATGCAGACGCCCTAAGCAGCGGGGACAGGTTGCTTTAGTGATGTTCGAGGACCAGAGGGCCGAGGGAGTGCGGGATGAACCCGTGCTGAATGGGGAGAAGAAAGTTCACCCATTCATGTGTCAAGGAACCGTAAGGATGGGGGACGCAGACCCCATCCCTGTGAAGATCTTAAGAGACACTGGGGCCGATTTTACCCTGGTGAGTGAGACCCTGTTCCCCGAGGGTTACGAAAGTACCAGTGTGGGGGTAGCAAGTGTGACCACTGTGGGAGGCCCAGTGAGGATGCCCCTACACCAGGTAACTTTAGATTCCGACTATGGCTGCCAGACCCTAGTGGTGGGAGTCTGTACATCAATGCCCAAGATGGAGGCGCAGGTCATCTTGGGGAATGACGCATGTGGAGGATACGTCCTCCCACATCTCGTGAAAGGCGAAGAGTACATAGAACAATACAGGAAGACAGGCGGAGAGTTGAACGTCTGTGGGGACGAGAAGGGAATCGCACCGGTGGCGTTCCCAGTTTGTGCTGTGATGCCAAGACGACGCGAAGAACAAGGAGGTTGTGGATCTGATGGGGCTGAGGAGACAACTGACAGCCTGAGAATAGATCGCCTCTTCGTGGAACCCGGAGAACGAGCGGAGGGCGAAGATAGCCCAAATGGTGAGTTGCAGGTGACCCTTACCAGTTCTCTAGGGGTAGATCGCACTCGTCTTGAACAGTTGCAGCAGGAGGAGTTCCCCGATTTGATTAGTGAGGCCCAAGGAGGACGTGTTGGCCCTGAGAAGGCTACTCATTTTTACCTTCAAGACGGAATGCTGATGAGGCAGTGGAGACCTGTGAGGGTGGAGGCTGGGGAAGAGTCTCTTAGCACGAGGCGCCAGGTAGTGTTGCCGGCCCAGTGCAGAGCGGCCGTGTTGGACCTAGCGCACTCCGTGGACTCTGCAGGCCACCTGGGAGTGACTAAGACGCTGCGACGGATCAGGGATTACTTTTACTGGCCAGGTATGGACGCCGAGGTGAGGCGCTATTGTAAGACGTGCTTACCTTGCCAGAGGGCAGGGAAGAGCCAGTCCGCGATACCGAAGGCCCCATTGATCCCTGTTCCAGCGTTTGGGCCTGCTTTCGAGCGTCTGCTAGTTGATGGAGTGGGTCCTTTGCCAAGGACGAAGAAAGGGAACACCTACCTAATGACAATAATGTGTACCTCCACCAGGTTTCCGGAAGCCGTCCCGATGCGACGTTTAACATCGCAAGGAGTAGCCAGCCAACTGCAGCGGTTTTTCTCGTGGGTGGGGATGCCCAAAGAGATCCAAACAGACTGCGCAAGCATTTTTCAGTCGAAGTGGTTCCGACAGACGATGGCAGGATGGGGAGTGACTCAGATTCGATCGTCGCCCTACCGACCGCAGTCGCAGGGGGCGATCGAAAGATTCCACTCCACATTGAAAACTGTGCTGAGAGTGTTCTGCGCAGAACAGGGGGCTGAGTGGGATGAGGCCATATACCCCGCGTTATTTGCCATACGCAACGCGGTGGTAGAGTCACTAGGATTCTCACCATTCCAGCTAGTGTATGGACACGAGGTGAGAAGTCCCCTGTCCATGCTGAGGGAACAATGGACACCGGCAGCAACCGTGGGAACGGTGAACGAATATGTCCAGAAGTTTAAAGAACGTCTCACTCTGGCTAAGGAACTGGCTGGGAAGCACCTGAAGGAGGCGCAGCGTAATTTGTCGGAATGGTACGACAAGAGAGCTACACAGAGGGATTTCCAGGTCGGGTCCCAAGTAATGGTCTTGTGTCCAGGTAAAGGCAGGGTGACCGAGTCACGGTTCGAGGGACCATACCAAGTGCTGCGCCGGTTGGGTCCGGTGTCGTACGAAATTGGGAAGTCGAACAGATCCCGAAAGAAACAGGTGTGTCACGTGGACCGCCTGAAACCCTTCTTCACGGTGGAAGGAGGAACCGCCAGGCAGGAAGGAACGATGACCCGGGAACCCCAGCAAAAGACAGTTCTGTGCGTACAGGTGGACCAAGAACTCCCGGAGGAGGAAGGAAAGTGGTCCAGGGCGGATGGCACCCGTCTCACCAACACTGAGAGTCTGGCCAACATCAAGGACAAGCTGTCACATCTGGAAGGGCAACAGAGAGCGGACCTGACGGACCTACTGAGAAAGAATGCCTCCCTCTTCACCGACGTGCCCCGACGACACCGGAGTGTGACGCACGAGGTGGAGGTGAGGGACGCCAGGCCCGTCAAACAGAGCGCGTACAGGGTGAGCCCAGAGAAGCGAGAGCTGATGAGAAAGGAGGTGGAGTACCTCCTTGAGAACGACCTTGCGGAGCCCAGCAAAAGTGAGTGGAGTTCCCCGTGCCTATTGGTGAGGAAAAGCGACGGAACATACCGCTTTTGTACGGATTACAGGAGGGTGAACTCCATCACTGTGGCGGATTCTCACCCCATGCCAAGAGTGAGTGACTGCATTGACCAGGTGGGCAGTGCACGGTATGTATCCAAGGTCGATCTTCTCAAGGGGTACTACCAGATCTCCCTGACTCCTGAGGCCAGGAAGATATCAGCTTTCGCGACTCCTGATGGGCTGTACCAGTACAAGGTGTTGCCCTTCGGCATGAAAAACAGCGGCAGCTGCTTCCAGCGAATGATGAACGAGCTGTTAAGGGGTGCAGTAGGATGCACGGTTTACATCGATGACATCGTCGTGTACGCCGACGATTGGGGGACGCATCTGGAGAGACTTGGGGAATTATTCAGAAGGTTAGAGGAGGCTAACCTGACTGTAAATTTGGCCAAGAGTGAGTTTGGGAAAGCTCACTTAGAGTACCTCGGTTTTGTCATCGGCCAAGGTGAAGTCACTCCAGTTGATAACAAAGTAGCAGCCATAAAGGAATACCCCGTGCCCAAGACGCGCAAGGAGTTGCTCAGGTACCTCGGAATGATAGGGTACTATCGTGGGTTCTGCCGGAATTTCTCCACGGTAGCGCATCCCCTAACCGAGCTACTCTCCAAGAATGTAAGATGGAGATGGGGAGAGGCCTGCCAAGAGTCTTTTGAAAAGACCAAGAAATTGTTGACGGAGGCCCCAGTATTGATATCTCCAGATTTTTCAGCCGGTTTTATCCTGTACGTGGACGCCAGCGACGTTGGAATAGGGGCCATGTTGGCTCAAGAACGGAGTGAAGTGCATAGGCCAGTAGCCTTCTACTCGAAGAAGTTCGTAAAATACCAGCGGGCCTACAGCACCGTTGAGAAGGAGGCATTGGCGCTAGTTATGTCCCTGAAGCACTTTGATGTATACGTGGGAGGAGGGGCGAGACCTGTCCTAGTGTTCACCGATCACAACCCTCTCACATTTTTATACAAGATGAAGAATTCCAACCAACGTCTAACTAGGTGGGCGTTGTTACTGCAAGAATACCGGCTGGAGATCAAACACATCAAGGGGAAGGAAAACGTAGTAGCGGACGCCCTATCCCGCATACACTAACCAGACATGACTCTTATTTTAAGGGGAGGGGTATGTGACGGAGTTCCCCCCCTTATAATTCTCCCACGCCTGCAGTAAGAGTCATGTCTACTTTTCCCAAGCGTTCTCTACGTTGCAGGCTACAATTTGATATATGGGAGAGAGTGAAGTGTTCTCGGAGAGCCGAGAAATTAGTGAAATAGTAATATTTTGGCCTGTGGTATAGGCCCTTTAGGGAGCCAAGATGGCGCTTACCTCTCTGATCTCCCGCCAAAACCGTGTGACGTCAGTGGCACCGGATTGGTCACCGACAGTAGTGTGGCACCGGGAGCCAATGAAAACCTCCCTTAGCAAAGGTGACGTCACGAAGGAAGGGGGTCCGGCCAGCGCGCCGGGCTGGCGCCATCAGTCAGACACGACACGTCATAGAGGTCGGACGTGCGACGAGTGGTCCTGTCTGTCGGACAGCTGTTTCCCACTACCGTGGATTTACGCGTCACCTGAAGTCCGCCAGTACTCTGAGAAGTCTTCCCTAGTTCATGTGTTGAACCAGAAGAGGGAATTGACGGTTATTTGAGCAACAAGTGCTCCAGTCAGGTACTGTGCCAGTAGCAGTGAAGCCGTGCAGTGACGTATGTTGACGTCTGTGGCAATTCACCAGTTCGTGACAGCGTAGTGGCTGACAGAGCCACTGGGTAGCTGAGGAAGAGAGGACTATTTGGGGAACCGAACGACTGTAGCTGAGACGTAGGCGACAGCCGTTGCTGGGAGAAGACGACGGCCAGGAGACCGACTCCAACCTTCAAGAAGTTAAGAAGGAGGACGGACCTGCAGCGAGGAGGCACGGAGACGACGCGCTAAACGGTGGGACGACGAGAGGCTCTGGTAGGACACGACGACGTGTAGTGTGGGGGCGTTCCCGACACGAGGACCAGGAGCTACATCTCAACTCTCATCGGAGGATAGGGTGAAGTAGGTGGTTCTAGTTCCCTCCCCATTCCCCTTTGGTTAGCTATATTATTTGGCTATATTATCTAGCCTGAAGATTTTATATGTCGTGAGCAAGTCTCACCTATGTCACGGAAAAGCACCAGTGTGCTAGACAGTACTATCAAGAGTACTTGTAATATTCATGTTGATTATTGGTGTGTACAGGCACCAGGAACCAGTGATAAATTTACTGTGTTGTGTATATCTTTCTATAGATTTTGATATGAACATATAGTGGTAAATTATATATAATATTATGCCAGTATGTGGAGGTTAGGCTATGTGCCCAGAAACTATTTATTTTCCATGTATTGATGATTGATTTATATACCATATATATGTCTATGTTCATTCAGTGAATAATCATTTGTGAGTACAGTGAATTATTGCGTTATCGCCCACGAGAGAAAGTACTGAAAACTCCCGTGCTAATATTTCATAATATATTGTTGGATAAATAACAGTGTAAGACCATTACAGTGAATCATTGTAGAATTGATTGTAGAAAAGACTGTTTGAGCCTGAGTACAGTGTAACTAAGTAATTCGGTTTATTTGTGCCAATATCGAGTGTGCGAGTTTCTAGTAATATTGGAGAATTTAAAGAAACCGAGCGCGTGAATCTAGCAAACAAGCAAATTTCGCGCGGAGAGTCCATTGCGATCAGCTGTTCTTGACACTTGATGAGGAGGGGAGAGTGTTGCCCTCTAGCGGTCGCATAATATCCGTGGGAATTACCGGCCGAGTCAGGATCAGTTGATTTATTGATTATTGTTTGGCTTTGTGACATCTTTCATACATTTTAAGTAAAATACAAAACTCTCTTTGGTTTTTATCATCCCCTCCTTTGATCTTGTGGCTATACTATACCTGTAAGCATAGAGTGATAACAATAAGTACCTGCCTGATTCCTGATCTTTGAGTGTGACCTTGCCAAGGCTACCACTGAATACACCAGTCCACTGAGGGTGTTACTGGCCACCTTAAACACCAGTTGGCGATCTTGTGTTTAACCGTAGAGCCCTATTGTTGGGGAGGGCACACGACAGTCGAGGTGAACGAGTCGTGTTCTCACTCTTTCTTAATAAGAGGCCGTTAAGATTGACTGGGAGACTCTCCTGGCGTGCAGTGGCGCCGTGAGGATCGAGGGAAGACCCGCAGGGCTACGGTGAGTTACCTTGAGCGTAACTATTGCTCACCCCAGAGTAAGGGTAGAGAATAATAGAGAGGCGAAACACCCAACAATATATATATATATATATATATATATATATATATATATATATATATATATATATATATATATATATATATATAAATATATATTTATATATATATATAACAATATATGGCTTGGGAACAAGATTGAATGGTCTCCAAGCCAATATGCAATTGAAAATTCCACACCCAAGAAGGATTCGAACCCAGACAGCCAGGAGGGCTCTTCATCCCAAAGAGAGGGGAACAGGGGGAGTGGTGCAGGTGAAACAGGCATGAGAAGGGGGAACAGGGGGAGTGATGCATGTGAAACAGGGATGAAGAGGGGGAACAGGGGGAGTGGTGCAGTTGAAATAAGGATGAAGAGGGGGAACAGGGGGAGAGGTGCAGGTGAAACTGGGATGAAGAGGGGGGAACAGGAGGAGTGGTGCAGGTGAAACAGGGATGAAGAGGGGGAACAGGGGAAGAGGTTCAGGTGAAACAGGGATGAAGAGGGGGAACAGGGGGAGAGGTGCAGGTGAAACAGGGATGAAGAGGGGGAACAGGGGGAGAGGTGCAGGTGAAACAGGGATGAAGAGGGCTAACAGGGGAAGAGGTTCAGGTGAAACAGGGATGAAGAAGGGGAAACAGGGGGAGAGGTGCAGGTGAAACAGGGATGAAGAGGGGGGAAGAGGGGGAGAGGTGCAGGTGAAAGAAGGATGAAGAGCGGGGAACAGGGAGAGTGGTACAGGTGAAAAAGGGATGAAGTGGGAGTGAAGGAGGTGCAGGAAGGGGGTCAGAGAGTGTGATGTAGGAGGGAGGACGATGGGATGGGCTGGCGGCGAGAGGAAAGACTACATGATGGGTAAGAAGGGAAGGTGAGTGGACGAAGGGAAGGACTAGCAACAGGAGGGAGGAAAAACAGAGGGAAGGGCGAGAGTGAGAAGCGGCGGAAGGAATGAGAACGAAGGGATGGATCTGCGGCGAGAGGGAAGACGATGGGAAGGGCGGGATGGGATAGGGGCGGGAGTGGGAAGGGCAGAAGGATGGAGGATGAGCAGGTTTATGAGAGGGAGGAAAAGGGAAGGAGAAGGTGTCAGAACGAGAGGAGGGAGTTTGGTAGTAAAATAGGAGAGGGTGTTGATAGATAGTTATGATAAATAGATAGATTAATGGAAAATTTATATAGGTTGATAGATGGATGGATACATTGATTGCTAAATATATATATTGACGGATAGACGGATGCATAGATGAGTTGATGGACGGAAAGACAGATGACTAGATGGATGAATAGAAAGATGAGTTGATGGACGAATACATGGATAGATAGATGTATATAATGATAAATGATTGGTTTAATGGGAAGATAGAGTGATGGATTGACAGATATAAGTAGATAGATAGATGGATACATTGATGGATACATTTGTGCTAGGTGAACAGTCGAATCAGGTTAAAGAATATCTTTCGATTTGCTATTGCATCAACCGGGATTCGATCGGGGACCATTAGGATTATATCCATCAAACTCTCTCCATTTAGACGCTAGGCCTCCAGTTTGTGTGTGTGTGTGTGTGTGTGTGTGTGTGTGTGTGTGTGTATGTGTGTTTGTTTGTGTGTGTGTTAGTTAGAGAGAACTAGATGTAGTAGATATAAAAGAGGATAAATACATTTATTTGATAGGCGGGGTCCAAGAGCTAATAACTCGATTCTGCAGATACATATAGTAAATATAAGGATAAAACACACACACACACACACACACACACACACACACACACACAGAGGCGGGACCAAAGAGCCAGAGCTCAACCCCTGCAAACAGAACCAGGTGAGAATACACACACACACGCACACACACACACACACACACACACACTAGTTGATAATGGACTATTTTGTGTTCGTATCCATGTGTACTATTGTCATGACCGACAGACACGTGAAGCTATATGTGTTTATGTGTACCTGTAATTAAAGTGACATGTGTACGGTAATTATCTGTATGTGTCCATTTTAAAGGTACATATTTGTGAATGTTTATTTATGTAAATTGATTGACATATGTACGTATGCACGCGTTTAATGTTACTGTAATTTATATAGTTAACCTGTATACGTTTGAATGACATAGTTTCCAATTATTGTCACATTTTTTGTTACTGTTTCGCTGTTCACTCTCACTCTCAGACCCCCGTCGACTAATTGTGCTCACGTGTGTTTGTTCAAGGTACGGTAACCATTGGCTTTTTACCCAATAATTTGCAACTATTTGCAAACAAACATTTCTAAAGAACATCTATGTTTCTGATAAATATTCTTTTTCCTAACATACAAGTCAATCACACAGTACCTAACCTCAGTCAGAAACACTTTTCTTACTATCTCTCACAACGTCTTTTGCATATATATCCTATCTTAATAAATTTATAATTTAAATTCATAACTGGCAACCCTCTTCCAGCGCCTTCATGACCACCAAACATCATTCCTTTCCATTAACCTCTCCCAAATTATCTTTTGCACCAATTCACACACTAGGGGGCTTTATAGCTGAGTGGACAGCGCTCTCGACTCGTAATCCTAGGGTCAAAGTTCGATCCCCTGGTGATGGCGCAAACGAAAATGAGCAGAGTTTCATTCATTCTGATGCTCCTCTTACCGAGCAGTACATAGGTACTTGGGCATTAGACACCTGTTACGGGCTGCTTCCTGGGTGTGTGTATGTGGAATTTTTTTTTTATTAGCTAGTAAAAATTGATTGATTGACAGTTGAGAGGTGGGCCGAAAGAGCAGAGCTCAACCCTCGCAAGAACAACTAGGTGAACACAACTAGATAAAGACTAACTAACCACGATCTCGTATAATTTACTACATACGGTACCATCCCCCACCCCAATTCCCCCCACTCCCTAAATCACTCTACCTAAGTCATTAAAAATATAAAACAAATCAATTAATACACCAAAAATACTAACTATAAATAAAGGAACCAAATTTTAAACATACAGCGACTCCAGCGTGGTCTAGTCGGAGGAGAACGTGTTCTCATCTGGATAGATTGCGATCGAGCCTGTCGGAACGGTTGTGTAACTGCAGGGCACAAATATCTGTGTGTCCCCTCCTGTAGCTGCCTCAGTTTCGACAGGTTCCCTGGATAGCTGGAATTGGCCTGGCCCTAGGAAAGTGGGAAAAGGGTGAAATCCGTTGGGCCCACGGATGGATACCTTGGATCCATAGACCTAGGGTAGGTCTAATCACCTGGGATTCGAACCCACGGTGGGAATAAGGGAGGAGATATGGGGGAGGAATGACAAATGGTTCCTGGAACCAAACCTCACATAAATCCGGACACTCACACACACACACACACACCCTTATCCGAACAATCACAGGGACACTCACACACACACATCCATAGACTGTGATAAGGGAGACCAATTGAGGGGACACAGATGGCCTCCTGAAACCACAGATATAACCGGACACTCACAGGGACACCCACACTCACCCGGACACTCACAGTGACACTCACACTCACACGCTGACACACATCCATAGATACAAACTGTGATAAGGGAGACCATCTGAGGGGACACAGATGGCCTCCTGGACCCACAGGGTTCATATCCATACAGGCTCAGATCAATATTTAAATATACATATATATTTATATATATAAAATTTTAAAGAAAATACATATATATATAAATATATATATATATATATATATATATATATATATATATATATACATATATATATATATATATATATATATAAATATATATATATTTATATATATATATATATACATATATATATATATATATATGTATATATAAATATATAAACAATAAGTAACATGAACAACATGACGAACTAAAAATCGAATCATAACAATTATTAGATGAATGAAAATATAATAAAAAATAATAAATTGAATAAAAAAAATAAAAAAATGTCAATGACACATAAAGGAATAAAAATATTTTATTCATTAACAATTTTATTCATTAACATTTTATTCATTTATTTAACAGTCTCCGTGGTGTAGTGGTAAGACACTCGCCTGGCGTTCCGCGAGCGCTATGTCATGGGTTCGTATCCTGGCCGGGGAGGATTTACTGGGCGCAATTCCTTAACTGTAGCCTCTGTTTAACGCAACAGTAAAATGTGTACTTGGATGAAAAAACGATTCTTCGCGGCAGGGGATCGTATTCCAGGGACCTGCCCGAAACGCTACGCGTACTAGTGGCTGTACAAGAATGTAACAACACTTGTATATATCTCAAAAAAAAAAAAATAATAATTATTATAATACAATATATATATATATATATATATATATATATATATATATATATATATATATATATATATATATATATATATATATATATATATATATATATATATATATATATATATATATATATATATATATGTTGGTGTATACTGGCAGCAGGTTTTCTTTCAAACATGTTTCATTGAATATGACCGCATATTCTGTATTTATTATTTTCTGGTTTAGGGCTTCTATCCCTCTAACTATTTTCTTAGCATCAGGGCTTAATTGGAATAGGAGTTCTCCAAAACTCATTTTCGTACTTTTAAGGTGAAGAAAAGAAGTGATTTACTATAGAGTGTATTACACTTATTTGTATAATTTGCACGACGTTTCGAACCTCCATGGTTCATTCTCAAGTGAACAATCTTACAATACTAGTTGATTTTATACCCGCATTAGGTCAGGTGATAATACAATGAAGGTGAAAAACATGGGGGAATACATAAGGGATAAACATAGGGGCTGCAGAAGGCTTATTGGCCCATACGAGGCATCTCCTATCTAAACACAAAGATTAATCCAGTGTAATTGGCCTGTTATGTTGGACATTGTCTTCTGTGTTGGCATCGATATGTTCTTGTCTTGCCCTTACTCTCATGGTGGGTAGAGTAAATAGTTCCGTGATTTGGGTGTTCATGGTAGGTCGCTCTATTCTTATGTGAATTGCCTCAAGAATTTGTAATCTTCTTGAATCTTGTGTTTTATCTATTATGCAAGTATTCTTGTTCAACATTTCTCTTGTTAGAGTAATGTCATGGGCTTGTCTCATGTGATTCCTAGGGGCACCAGATTGAAGATGGCATGTCAAACGCCTCGTCAGCTTTGTCGACGTCATACCTATGTACTTACATTGAAGGTTACATCCTTCGTGGGGGCAAGTGTACATGTATACAACGCTTGACTGCTGTAGAGGGTTCTCCGTCGGCTTCGGGCTGTTTTTGATAAGGAGTTCGGAAGTCTTCTTGGTTTTGTAGAATATTATCAGGTTTATGTTTACTAGTATTGTAACATTGTTCACTTGAGAATGAACCATGGAGGTTCGAAACGTCGTGCAAATTATACAAATAAGTGTAATACACTCTATAGTAAATCACTTCTTTTCTTCACCTTAAAAGTACGAAAATGAGTTTTGGAGAACTCCTATTCCAATTAAGCCCTGATGCTAAGAAAATAGTTAGAGGGATAGAAGCCCTAAACCAGAAAATAATAAATACAGAATATGTGGTCATATTCAATGAAATATATATATGTATATATATATATATATATATATATATATATATATATATATATATATATATATATATATATATATATATAACAATATATGGCTTGGGAACAAGATTGAATGGTCTCCAAGCCAATATGCAATTGAAAATTCCACACCCAAGAAGGATTCGAACCCAGACAGCCAGGAGGGCTCTTCATCCCAAAGAGAGGGGAACAGGGGGAGTGGTGCAGGTGAAACAGGCATGAGAAGGGGGAACAGGGGGAGTGGTGCATGTGAAACAGGGATGAAGAGGGGGAACAGGGGGAGTGGTGCAGTTGAAATAAGGATGAAGAGGGGGAACAGGGGGAGAGGTGCAGGTGAAACTGGGATGAAGAGGGGGGAACAGGAGGAGTAGTGCAGGTGAAACAGGGATGAAGAGGGGGAACAGGGGAAGAGGTTCAGGTGAAACAGGGATGAAGAGGGGGAACAGGGGGAGAGGTGCAGGTGAAACAGGGATGAAGAGGGGGAACAGGGGGAGAGGTGCAGGTGAAACAGGGATGAAGAGGGCTAACAGGGGAAGAGGTTCAGGTGAAACAGGGATGAAGAAGGGGAAACAGGGGGAGAGGTGCAGGTGAAACAGGGATGAAGAGGGGGGAAGAGGGGGAGAGGTGCAGGTGAAAGAAGGATGAAGAGCGGGGAACAGGGAGAGTGGTACAGGTGAAAAAGGGATGAAGTGGGAGTGAAGGAGGTGCAGGAAGGGGGTCAGAGAGTGTGATGTAGGAGGGAGGACGATGGGATGGGCTGGCGGCGAGAGGAAAGACTACATGATGGGTAAGAAGGGAAGGTGAGTGGACGAAGGGAAGGACTAGCAACAGGAGGGAGGAAAAACAGAGGGAAGGGCGAGAGTGAGAAGCGGCGGAAGGAATGAGAACGAAGGGATGGATCTGCGGCGAGAGGGAAGACGATGGGAAGGGCGGGATGGGATAGGGGCGGGAGTGGGAAGGGCAGAAGGATGGAGGATGAGCAGGTTTATGAGAGGGAGGAAAAGGGAAGGAGAAGGTGTCAGAACGAGAGGAGGGAGTTTGGTAGTAAAATAGGAGAGGGTGTTGATAGATAGTTATGATAAATAGATAGATTAATGGAAAATTTATATAGGTTGATAGATGGATGGATACATTGATTGCTAAATATATATATTGACGGATAGACGGATGCATAGATGAGTTGATGGACGGAAAGACAGATGACTAGATGGATGAATAGAAAGATGAGTTGATGGACGAATACATGGATAGATAGATGTATATAATGATAAATGATTGGTTTAATGGGAAGATAGAGTGATGGATTGACAGATATAAGTAGATAGATAGATGGATACATTGATGGATACATTTGTGCTAGGTGAACAGTCGAATCAGGTTAAAGAATATCTTTCGATTTGCTATTGCATCAACCGGGATTCGATCGGGGACCATTAGGATTATATCCATCAAACTCTCTCCATTTAGACGCTAGGCCTTCAGTTTGTGTGTGTGTGTGTGTGTGTGTGTGTGTGTGTGTGTGTGTGTGTGTGTGTGTGTGTGTGTGTGTATGTGTGTTTGTTTGTGTGTGTGTTAGTTAGAGAGAAATAGATGTAGTAGATATAAAAGAGGATAAATACATTTATTTGATAGGCGGGGTCCAAGAGCTAATAACTCGATTCTGCAGATACATATAGTAAATATAAGGATAAAACATACACACACACACACACACACACACACACACACACACACACACACACACACACACACACACACACACACACACACACACACAGAGGCGGGACCAAAGAGCCAGAGCTCAACCCCTGCAAACAGAACCAGGTGAGAATACACACACACACACACACACACACACACACACACACACACACACACACACACACACTAGTTGATAATGGACTGTTTTGTGTTCGTATCCATGTGTACTATTGTCATGACCGACAGACACGTGAAGCTATATGTGTTTATGTGTACCTGTAATTAAAGTGACATGTGTAGGGTAATTATCTGTATGTGTCCATTTTAAAGGTACATATTTGTGAATGTTTATTTATGTAAATTGATTGACATATGTACGTATGCACGCGTTTAATGTTACTGTAATTTATATGGTTAACCTGTATACGTTTGAATGACATAGTTTCCAATTATTGTCACATTTTTTGTTACTGTTTCGCTGTTCACTCTCACTCTCAGACCCCCGTCGACTAATTGTGCTCACGTGTGTTTGTTCAATGTACGGTAACCATTGGCTTTTTACCCAATAATTTGCAACTATTTGCAAACAAACATTTCTAAAGAACATCTATGTTTCTGATAAATATTCTTTTTCCTAACATACAAGTCAATCACACAGTACCTAACCTCAGTCAGAAACACTTTTCTTACTATCTCTCACAACGTCTTTTGCATATATATCCTATCTTAATAAATTTATAATTTAAATTCATAACTGGCAACCCTCTTCCAGCGCCTTCATGACCACCAAACATCATTCCTTTCCATTAACCTCTCCCAAATTATCTTTTGCACCAATTCACACACTAGGGGGCTTTATAGCTGAGTGGACAGCGCTCTCGACTCGTAATCCTAGGGTCAAAGTTCGATCCCCTGGTGATGGCGCAAACGAAAATGAGCAGAGTTTCATTCATTCTGATGCTCCTCTTACCGAGCAGTACATAGGTACTTGGGCATTAGACACCTGTTACGGGCTGCTTCCTGGGTGTGTGTATGTGGAATTTTTTTTTTATTAGCTAGTAAAAATTGATTGATTGACAGTTGAGAGGTGGGCCGAAAGAGCAGAGCTCAACCCTCGCAAGAACAACTAGGTGAACACAACTAGATAAACACTAACTAACCACGATATCGTATAATTTACTACATACGGTACCATCCCCCACCCCAATTCCCCCCACTCCCTAAATCACTCTACCTAAGTCATTAAAAATATAAAACAAATCAATTAATACACCAAAAATACTAACTATAAATAAAGGAACCAAATTTTAAACATACAGCGACTCCAGCGTGGTCTAGTCGGAGGAGAACGTGTTCTCATCTGGATAGATTGCGATCGAGCCTGTCGGAACGGTTGTGTAACTGCAGGCCACAAATATCTGTGTGTCCCCTCCTGTAGCTGCCTCAGTTTCGACAGGTTCCCTGGATAGCTGCAATTGGCCTGGCCCTAGGAAAGTGGGAAAAGGGTGAAATCCGTTGGGCCCACGGATGGATACCTTGGATCCATAGACCTAGGGTAGGTCTAATCACCTGGGATTCGAACCCACGGTGGGAATAAGGGAGGAGATATGGGGGAGGAATGACAAATGGTTCCTGGAACCAAACCTCACATAAATCCGGACACTCATACACACACACACACACACACCCTTATCCGAACAATCACAGGGACACTCACACACACTGAGGTCAATGAGGGAGATAGTTGCCAACCTGCAAGTTGAACTAAGGGCAGCAAAGGAGGAGATAAGAAGCCTGAAGGAGACTTCTCCACAATACCAGACACAAACCGTGCCTCAGGGAGACAGGAATGCTACTGTGGAGGGGACCTCTACACCTCAGCTCTCATTTGCTGAAATACTTAAAACGAGCCCTGAAGCTAGGTCTGCCGTTAAGGAAGTTGCCATGGAAGTGGCTTCCTCTCAGGAAGCGGCTAGATGTGCCAGCCGGCTGATAGAGAGAAATAGAGCAATAGTAGTAGCAGGCATTAAGGAGCAAACAGGGACCAGACCAAAGGAGCGGAGAGACAAGGATAAAAAACATGATTAAAGAGATCCTTAAAGAGGTAAGGATGGAGGGAGCTGAGCGAAATGTTGAAAAGGTTTTCAGGCTTGGAAAGTACAACAAGGACAGAGACCGAATGATAAAGGTGGTTTTCATGAGCGAAATCGCGAAAGAGGAATTATTAGAAAGGAAGTGCTGTCTAGCAAGTGAGGAGAAGTTCAAAAGAGTATTCTTGCAGAGGGATATGACAAGGGAAGAGAGAATGCAAGCAGCAGACGCGAGGAAGGAGCGCAGGGAGAGAGAAAGGAATCAGGGAGCCACACCCCAGATCCCTACAATCCCAGAGGGAAACGAGGAACCCTCCTCAAACAGTGCATTAGCCACAGGGAGTGCGGCACCACCCCCTCATTCCACCCAACAGACACCCTACCTGCCCCAACCCCTGTCAGCCCCCCACTAAGTACCCATCTAAGGCACCCCTCTCCTCCCACTCACCCCCCTCCTCCCACTCCCCCCTCCCCCCAGGACCTCCCTTCCCCCCCATCCCCCAAGCCCTCCCTTCTCCCACATGCCCTTTCATCCCTCCCACCCACAAGCCCTCCATTCTCCCCCACCCCCCTAAGCTCCCCACTCTCCCCCACCCCACCTAAGCCTTCCCCTCACCACCACTCCCCAAAACCCTACCCTCTTCCTCAACCACCTCAGCCTTCCCTTTCCCCACACGCCCCCCAAGCCCTCCCCACTTTATTGCCCCCCCAAACCCCCCTTTCTCCCCCATCCCCCCACCCCCCTCAATCCTCCCCCTCTCACCTACCCCCCCAACCCTCCCCCCCTCACCCACTCCCCCTACCCTCCCCCTCCCCCCCCTCAAACACTCCCCCTACCCTCCCCCTCCCCCCCCCTCACCCACTCCCCCTACCCTCCCCCTCCCCCCTACCCCCCCAAGCCCTTCCTCCTCCACCAGTCTCCCCATACCAGATCCTCCCAGCTCCCGCTCACCCCAGACCCCACAGGTCCTCCCCAGAGGAGAAGCAGAAGAGAGTTAGTTTCAGGGCAATGTACTCGAACATAGATGGGATCACAAGCAAGGCAAGTGAACTAAGGGAAAGAGCACAAGAAGTGAACCCAGATGTAATTGGACTCACTGAAACAAAACTCTCTGGAATCATAACGAATGCCGTATTTCCCCAGGAGTACACAATAATAAGGAAAGAGAGGGAAGGTAGGGGAGGAGGAGGAGTGGCCCTACTCATGAGAAAGGAATGGAGCTTTAAGGAGATGGCTATCCCGGGCTGTGAGGGTTTCAGAGACTACATAGCAGGCACCATGACAATGGGAGGACCAAGGATAGTAGTAGCAGTAATATATAATCCTCCACCAAATGACAAAAGACCCAGTCAAGAGTACAAAAGCAACAACATGGCAGTTAACACTATAATTGAGAGGGCAGCCTCTTCTGCCTGTAGAAATAGATCCCACCTGCTCATCATGGGGGACTTCAATCACGGCAGGATTGATTGGGAGAACAAGGAACCGCATGGAGGCGAGGATACGTGGAGAGCCAAACTACTGGAGGTGGCGACTAGAAACTTCTTAACCCAGCATGTCAGTGAACCCACAAGGATGAGAGGAAACGACGAACCAGCGAGACTCGACCTGGTTTTCACCCTGAACGACTCTGACATAAGAGAAATCAGTTTTGAGGACCCAGTAGGAATGAGCGACCACAGTGTATTGGTGTTTGAGTACCTGATTGAAGAAGGGTTATTGAACTCGAGAAGGGATACCGAAACCAAAAGGTTAGCATACCGAAAGGGAAACTATGAGGAGATAAGAAAATGCCTAGCAGATATAGCATGGGAAACAGAGCTCAGGGAAAAGACGGCCCAAGATATGATGGAATACATCACGCAAAAATGCAAGGATGCAGCAAACAAGTTTGTCCCAGTCCAAAAGGAAAACAGTGAAATGAAGATGAGAAACCCATGGTTTAATCAGAGATGTAGGCTAGCTAAGCAGCAAAGTAAAAGGGCATGGAGAAACTATAGGAATAACAGGACACTGGAGAGCAGAGAAAGATACCAGAATGCCAGGAATGAATATGTTAGGATGAGAAGAGAGGCAGAAAGACAATACGAAAATGACATCGCAAGCAAGGCAAAGACTCAGCCTAAATTGCTGCATAGCCACATCAGGAGAA
Source organism: Procambarus clarkii (assembly GCF_040958095.1). Taxonomy (NCBI): domain Eukaryota; kingdom Metazoa; phylum Arthropoda; class Malacostraca; order Decapoda; family Cambaridae; genus Procambarus; species Procambarus clarkii. The sequence continues at coordinate 11,167,691 of NC_091242.1, read as the reverse complement.
AAACAACAGTAAAGGAACAGGTTATGAAATTAAGGTTAGTGGCAGAAGGATTCACTACAAACGACAAGGAAGTGTGTGAGGAACTGAATAAGAAATTCCAGGAGGTCTTCACCTTGGAGCAAGGAGAAATCCCAGAGATAAGAGAGGGAATAGCTAACCAGGAACCACTGGAAGAGTTTGAGATTACCAGCGGGGAAGTAAGGAAGTGTTTACTAGAATTGGATGTGACAAAGGCTATAGGTCCAGATGGAATCTCCCCTTGGATACTAAAGGAAGGAGCAGAAGAACTGTGCCTCCCGCTCTCCATGGTGTATAACAAATCACTGGCAACAGGGGAACTGCCAGAAATTTGGAAAGCAGCTAACGTAGTCCCGATATACAAGAAAGGGGATAGGCAGGAGGCACTGAATTACAGACCAGTGTCCCTAACCTGCATACCATGCAAGTTGATGGAGAAGATTGTGCGAAGAAAGCTAGTGGAACATCTGGAGCGAAAGAACTTTGTAACACAGCATCAACATGGATTCAGGGATGGCAGGTCCTGCCTCACAGGGTTACTTGAATTCTACGACCAGGCAACAAAAATAAGGCAAGAAAGAGAAGGGTGGGCAGACTGCATATTTTTGGATTGTCAGAAAGCCTTTGACACAGTGCCACACAAGAGGCTAGTGAAAAAACTGGAGATGCAGGCTGGAGTGAAAGGGAAGGTACTCCGTTGGATACAGGAATACCTAAGTAACAGGAGACAACGAGTCAGTGTGAGGGGTGAGGTCTCAGATTGGCGAGACGTTACGAGTGGAGTACCGCAGGGGTCAGTCCTTGGACCTATACTGTTTCTGATATATGTAAATGATCTTCCAGAGGGTATAGAATCGTTTCTCTCAATGTTTGCCGATGATGCAAAAATTATGAGGAGGATTGAAACTGAGGACGATAGTAGGAGGCTACAAGATGACCTAGACAGACTGAGTGAATGGTCCAACAAATGGCTGTTGAAGTTCAACCCGAGTAAATGCAAAGTAATGAAACTAGGTGGTGGAAATAGGAGGCCAAACACAGGCTACAGAATAGGAGATGAAGTACTTAATGAAACGAACAGAGAGAAAGATCTAGGAGTTGATATCACACCAAACCTGTCTCCTGAAGCCCACATAAAAAGAATAACGTCTGCGGCATATGCGAGGCTGGCTAACATCAGAACAGCGTTCAGGAACCTGTGTAAGGAATCATTCAGAATCTTGTACACCACATATGTAAGACCAATCCTGGAGTATGCGGCCCCAGCATGGAGCCCGTACCTTGTCAAGCACAAGACGAAGCTGGAAAAAGTCCAAAGGTATGCCACTAGACTAGTCCCAGAACTAAGAGGCATGAGTTACGAGGAAAGGCTGCGGGAAATGCACCTTACGACACTGGAAGACAGAAGAGTAAGGGAAGACATGATCACAACCTACAAAATCCTCAGAGGAATCGACCGGGTAAACAAGGATAAACTATTCAACACTGGTGGGACGCGAACAAGGGGACACAGGTGGAAACTGAGTACTCACATGAGCCACAGAGACGTTAGAAGGAACTTTTTCAGTGTCAGGGTAGTTAACGGATGGAATGCATTAGGCAGTGAGGTGGTGGAGGCTGACTCCATACACAGTTTTAAATGTAGATATGATAGAGCACAGTAGGCTCAGGAATCTGTACACCAGTTGATTGACAGTTGAGAGGCGGGACCAAAGAGCCAAAGCTCAACCCCCGCAAGCACAAATAGGTGAGTACAAATAGGTGAGTACACACACATCCATAGACTGTGATAAGGGAGACCATCTGAGGGGACACAGATGGCCTCCTGAAACCACAGATATAACCGGACACTCACAGGGACACCCACACTCACCCGGACACTCACAGTGACACTCACACACTGACACACATCCATAGATACAAACTGTGATAAGGGAGACCATCTGAGGGGACACAGATGGCCTCCTGGACCCACAGGGTTCATATCCATACAGGCTCAGATCAATATTTAAATATACATATATATTTATATATATAAAATTTTAAAGAAAATACATATATATATATATATATATATATATATATATATATATATATATATATATATATATATATGTGTATATATATATATATATATATATATATATATATATATATATATATATATATATATATATATATATATATATATATATATGTATATATAAATATATAAACAATAAGTAACATGAACAACATGACGAACTAAAAATCGAATCATAACAATTATTAGATGAATGAAAATATAATAAAAAATAATAAATTGAATAAAAAAAAATAAAAAAATGTCAATGACACATAAAGGAATAAAAATATTTTATTCATTAACAATTTTATTCATTAACATTTTATTCATTTATTTAACAGTCTCCGTGGTGTAGTGGTAAGACACTCGCCTGGCGTTCCGCGAGCGCTATGTCATGGGTTCGTATCCTGGCCGGGGAGGATTTACTGGGCGCAATTCCTTAACTGTAGCCTCTGTTTAACGCAACAGTAAAATGTGTACTTGGATGAAAAAACGATTCTTCGCGGCAGGGGATCGTATTCCAGGGACCTGCCCGAAACGCTACGCGTACTAGTGGCTGTACAAGAATGTAACAACACTTGTATATATCTCAAAAAAAAAAAAAAAAATAAATAATAATTATTATAATACAATATATATATATATATATATATATATATATATATATATATATATATATATATATATATATATATATATATATATATATATATATATATATATATATATATATATATATATGCAACAATGATCACAAAAACACTGATCCAAGTATGCAGAATAACCACATATGAAAAATAGAAAATGCTTAACGCGTTTTCGGCTAATTCGCCTTCATCAGAGCAAAGTAGAATCCACTTCTACTTTGCTCTGATGAAGGCGAATTAGCCGAAAACGCGTTAAGCATTTTCTATTTTTCATATGTGGTTATTCTGCATATATATATATATATATATATATATATATATATATATATATATATATATATATATATATATATATATATATATATATATATATGTCGTACCTAGTAGCCAGAACTCACTTTTTGGCCTACTATTCAAGGCCTGATTTGCCTAATAAGCCAAGTTTTCCTGAATTAATATATTTTTTCGAATTTTTTTCTTATGAAATGATAAAGCTACCCATTTCATTATGTATGAGGTCAATTTTTTTTATTGGAGTTAAAATTAACGTAGATATATGACCGAACCTAACCAACCCTACCTAACCTAACCTAACCTATCTTTATAGGTTAGGTTTGGTTAGGTAGCCGAAAAAGTTAGGTTAGGTTAGGTTAGGTAGGTTAGGTAGTCGAAAAACAATTAATTCATGAAAACCTGGCTTATTAGGCAAATCGGGCCTTGCATAGTAGGCTGAGAAGTGCGTTCTGGCTACTAGGTACGACATATATATATATATATATATATATATATATATATATATATATATATATATATATATATATATATATATATATATATAACAATATATGGCTTGGGAACAAGATTGAATGGTCTCCAAGCCAATATGCAATTGAAAATTCCACACCCAAGAAGGATTCGAACCCAGACAGCCAGGAGGGCTCTTCATCCCAAAGAGAGGGGAACAGGGGGAGTGGTGCAGGTGAAACAGGCATGAGAAGGGGGAACAGGGGGAGTGGTGCATGTGAAACAGGGATGAAGAGGGGGAACAGGGGGAGTGGTGCAGGTGAAATAAGGATGAAGAGGGGGAACAGGGGGAGATGTGCAGGTGAAACTGGGATGAAGAGGGGGAAACAGGAGGAGTGGTGCAGGTGAAACAGGGATGAAGAGGGGGAACAGGGGAAGAGGTTCAGGTGAAACAGGGATGAAGAGGGGGAACAGGGGGAGAGGTGCAGGTGAAACAGGGATGAAGAGGGGGAACAGGGGGAGAGGTGCAGGTGAAACAGGGATGAAGAGGGGGAACAGGGGAAGAGGTTCAGGTGAAACAGGGATGAAGAAGGGGAAACAGGGGGAGAGGTGAAGGTGAAACAGGGATGAAGAGGGGGGAAGAGGGGGAGAGGTGCAGGTGAAAGAAGGATGAAGAGCGGGGAACAGGGGGAGTGGTACAGGTGAAAAAGGGATGAAGTGGGAGTGAAGGAGGTGCAGGAAGGGGGTCAGAGAGTGTGATGTAGGAGGGAGGACGATGGGATGGGCTGGCGGCGGGAGGAAAGACTACATGATGGGTAAGAAGGGAAGGTGAGTGGACGAAGGGAAGGACTAGCAACAGGAGGGAGGAAAAACAGAGGGAAGGGCGAGAGTGAGAAGCGGCGGAAGGAATGAGAACGAAGGGATGGATCTGCGGCGAGAGGGAAGACGATGGGAAGGGCGGGATGGGATAGGGGCGGGAGTAGGAAGGGCAGAAGGATGGAGGATGAGCAGATTTATGAGAGGGAGAAAAAGGGAAGGAGAAGGTGTCAGAACGAGAGGAGGGACTTTGGTAGTAAAATAGGAGAGGGTGTTGATAGATGGTTATGATAAATAGATAGATTAATGAAAAATTTATATAGGTTGATAGATGGATGGATACATTGATTGCTAAATATATATATTGACGGATAGACGGATGCATAGATGAGTTGATGGACGGAAAGACAGATGACTAGATGGATGAATAGAAAGATGAGTTGATGGACGGATACATGGATAGATAGATGTATATAATGATAAATGATTGGTTTAATGGGAAGATAGAGTGATGGATTGACAGATATAAGTAGATAGATAGATGGATTCATTGATGGATACATTTGTGCTAGGTGAACAGTCGAATCAGGTTAAAGAATATCTTTCGATTTGCTATTGCATCAACCAGGATTCGATCGGGGACCATTAGGATTATATCCATCGAACTCTCTCCATTTAGACGCTAGGCCTCCAGTTTGTGTGTGTGTGTGTGTGTGTGTGTATGTGTGTTTGTTTGTGTGTGTGTTAGTTAGAGAGAAATAGATGTAGTAGATATAAAAGAGGATAAATACATTTATTTGATAGGCGGGGTCCAAGAGCTAATAACTCGATTCTGCAGATACATATAGTAAATATAAGGATAAAACACACACACACATACACACACACACACACACACACACACACACACACACACACACACACACACACACACACACACACACACACACACACACACACACACACACACACACACACATATGTGTGTTCTTGTATATGTTAACGACATATTTACAGGCGTAGAGTCCTACATGTCGATGTTTGCGGATGACGCAAAGTTGATGAGAAGAGTTGTGACAGATGAGGATTGCAGGATCCTCCAAGAGGACCTGAACAGGTTGCAGAGATGGTCAGAGAAATGGCTACTAGAATTCAACACGAGCAAATGTAAAGTTATGGAAATGGGACTAGGAGATAGGAGACCAAAGGGACAGTACACAATGAAGGGGAACAGCCTACCTGTAACGACGCGTGAAAGAGACCTGGGGGTGGACGTAACACCTAATCTATCTCCTGAGGCACATATAAATAGGATAACGACAGCAGCGTACTCTACACTGGCAAAAGTTAGAACATCATTCAGAAACCTTAGTAAGGGGGCATTTAGGGCGCTTTACACTGCCTACATAAGGCCAGTCTTAGAGTATGCCGCCTCATCATGGAGTCCCCATCTGAAGAAGCATATAATGAAACTGGAAAAGGTTCAGAGGTTTGCAACGAGACTCGTCCCAGAGCTACGAGGGATGGGGTATGAGGAGCGCCTGAGGGAACTGTGCCTTACGACACTAGAAAGAAGAAGGGAGATGGGGGACATGATAGGAACGTATAAGATACTCAGAGGGTATTCTTTTTATACGGTCTAAAAAATACGAAACGTCGCTTTATGATTCGAAATTAAAATCCTCATATTTGGCATAATAATGACTTTTTCACGTTTTTCATGTAGTTTGATATTACGTAAATATATTCATTTTTACCATTATTTCGATACTATTTCATGTAGTATCACGATATGTGCTTTGGCCTTCAATTCCCAGATTATCGCATATTATTGCATTTTAAGCAAGTTTTCTTGCATTTTGTTTCGTACTAAAAATCATCGAATTCAGCAATATTTCGACGTTTATCATCCCCCTTTTCCTTTATGTGATTTAAACAAAAATCATCGAATTAGGCAATATTTTGCCGTTTTTCCACGTTTTTGTGAATTTTCAGTTTATTGTTATTATTTCACTAAATATACGAGGAAAATTATGCTAACACATAATTGATCAGAAAATAACCTTAAATACTTCATTTTCAATCATCTATTTGTTTCTCGTTAAAATACTGAGTAAGATATTGAAAAGGGGAGAAGTTCTGTTTTTATTGCTCATATCGACGTTTCAGCCGGATTAGAACGGTTTTACGTGTACATCTTCCATCGGTAATATAAACCGAAAATCAGGAACATTTTAGTTAATTATTATGAAAACACATTGATTTTTATCATTTGTATTGGAAGCAACATCTTTATACGTCTTTTATAGGGTCTAAAAAATACGAAACGTCGCTCTATGATTCGAAGTTAAAATCCTCATATTTCGCATAATAATGACTTTTTCACGTTTTTCATGTAGTTTGATATTACGTAAATATATTCATATTTACCAATATTTCGATACTATTTCATGTAGTATCACGATATGTGTTTTGGCCTTCAAATCCCAGATTATCGCATAATATTGCATTTTAAGCAAGTTTTCTTGCATTTTGTTTCGTACTAAAAATCATCGAATTAGCAATATTTTGACCTATATCATCCCCCTTTTCCTTCATGTGATTAAAACAAAATATCATCAAATTAGGCAATATTTTGCGGTTTTTCCACGTTTTTGTGAATTTTCAGTTTATTGCTATTAATTCATTAAATATACGATAAAAATGTTGCAAACACATAATTGATTAGAAACTAACCTTAAACACTTCATTTTCAATCAACTATTTGTTTCTCGTTAAAATACTGAGTAAGCTATTGGAAAGGGGAGAAGTTCTGTTTTTATAGCATATATTGACGTTTCAGCCGGATTAGAGCGGTTTTACGTGTACATCTTCCATCGGTAATATAAACGGAAAATCTGGAACATTTTAGTTAATTCTAATTAAAACACGTTGATTTTTATCATTTGTATTTGAAACAACATTGTCATATGTCTTTTCTTTTATCTAAATAATACGAAACCTCGCTCTATGATTTGAAGTTAAAATCCTCAAATATGGTAATATAGTGACTTTTTTCACGTTATTCATGTAGTCTGATTTTACGTATATATATTCGTTTTTACCAATATTTCGATACTACTTCATGTTTTCTGACGATATGTGATTTGGCCTTCAAATCTCAGAATTTCGCAAATTTTGCATTTTTAAGCAAGTTTTCTTGCATTTTGTTTTGTACTAAAAATCATCGAATTTAGCAATATTTTGACCTTTATCATCCCCTTTTCCTTTATGTGATTTAAACAAAATATCATCGAATTAGGCCGTTTTTCCACGTTTTTGTTAGTTTTCAGTTTATTGTTATTAATTCATTATATATTCGATAAAATTATGCAAACACATAATTGATCAGAAAATAACTTTAAATACTTCATTTTCAATCATCTATTTGTTTCTCGTTAAAATACTGAGTAAGATATTGAAAAGAGAAGAAGTTCTGTTTTTATTGCATATATCGACGTTTCAGCCGGATTAGAACGGTTTTACGAGTACATCTTCCATCGGTAATATAAACCGAAAATCAGGAACATTTTAGTTAATTTTAATGAAAACACATTGATTTTTACCATTTGTATTGGAAGCAACATCTTTATACGTCTTTTATAGGGTCTAAAAAATACGAAACGTCGCTTATTGATTCGAAGTTAAAATACTCATATTTGGCATAATAATGACTTTTTCACGTTTTTCATGTAGTTTGATATTACGTAAATATATTCATTTTTACCAATATTTCGATACTATTTCATGTAGTATCACGATATGTGCTTTGGCCTTCAAATCCCAGATTATCGCATAATATTGCATTTTAAGCAAGTTTTCTTGCATTTTGTTTCGTACTAAAAATCATCGAATTCAGCATAATTTTGACTTTCATCATCCCCCTTTTCCTTTGTGTGATTTAAACAAAAATCATCGAATTAGGCAATATTTTGCCGTTTTTCCACGTTTTTGTGAATTTTCAGTTTATTGTTATTATTTCATTAAATATACGAGAAAAATTATGCAAACACATAATTGATCAGAAAATAACCTTAAATACTTCATTTTCAATCATCTATTTGTTTCTCGTTAAAATACTGAGTAAGATATTAAAAGGGGAGAAGTTCTGTTTTTATTGCATATATCGACGTTTGAGCCGGATTAGAACGGTTTTACGTGTACATCTTCCATCGGTAATATAAACCGAAAATCAGGAACATTTTAGTTAATTATTATGAAAACACATTGATTTTTATCATTTGTATTTTAAGCAACATCTTTATACGTCTTTTATAGGGTCTAAAAAATAGGAAACGTCGCTCTATGATTCGAAGTTAAAATCCTCATATTTGGCATAATAATGACTTTTTCACGTTTTTCATGTAGTTTGATATTACGTAAATATATTCATATTTATCAATATTTCGATACTATTTCATGTAGTATCACGATATGTGTTTTGGCCTTCAAATCCCAGATTATCGCATAATACTGCATTTTAAGCAAGTTTTCTTGCATTTTGTTTCGTGCTAAAAATCATCGAATTTAGCAATATTTCGACCTTTATCATCCCCCTTTTCCTTTATGTGATTTAACAAAATATCATCAAATTAGGCATTATTTTGCTGTTTTTCCACGTTTTTGTGAATTTTCAGTTTATTGCTATTAATTCATTAAATATACGATAAAAATGATGCAAACACATAATTGATTAGAAACTAACCTTAAACACTTCATTTTCAATCAACTATTTGTTTCTCGTTAAAATACTGAGTAAGCTATTAGAAAGGGGAGAAGATCAGTTTTTATTGCATATATCGACGTTTCAGCCGGATTAGAGCGGTTTAACGTGTACATCTTCCATCGGTAATATAAACGGAAAATCAGGAACATTTTAGTTAATTCTAATGAAAACACATTGATTTTTATCATTTGTATTTGAAACAACATTGTCATATGTCTTTTTTTTTATCTAAATAATACGAAACCTCGCTCTATGATTTGAAGTTAAAATCCTCAAATATGGTAATATAGTGACTTTTTTCACGTTATTCATGTAGTCTGATTTTACGTATATATATTTTCGTTTTTACCAATATTTCGATACTACTTCATGTTTTCTCACAATATGTGATTTGGCCTTCAAATCTCAGAATTTCGCAAATTTTGCATTTTTAAGCAAGTTTTCTTGCATTTTGTTTTGTACTAAAAATAATCGAATTTAGCAATATTTTGACCTTTATCATCCCCTTTTCCTTTATGTGATTTAAACAAAATATCAACGAATTAGGCCGTTTTTCCACGTTTTTGTGAATTTTCAGTTTATTGTTATTAATTCATTAAATATACGATAAAAATTATGCAAACACATAATTGATCAGAAAATAACCTAAAATACTTCTTTTTCAATCATCTATTTGTTTCTCGTTAAAATACTGAGTAAGATATTGAAAAGGGGAGAAGTTCTGTTTTTATTGCATATATCGACGTTTCAGCCGGATTAGAACGGTTTTACGTGTACATCTTCCATCGGTAATATAAACAAAAAATCAGGAACATTTTAGTTAATTTTAATGAAAACACATTGATTTTTATCATTTGTATTGGAAGCAACATCTTTATACGTCTTTTATAGGGTCTAAAAAATACGAAACGTCGCTTTATGATTCATAGTTAAAATCCTCATATTTGGCATAATAATGACTTTTTCACGTTTTTCATGTAGTTTGATATTACGTAAATATATTCATTTTTACCAATATTTCGATACTATTTCATGTAGTATCACGATATGTGCTTTGGCCTTCAAATCCCAGATTTTCGAATAATATTGCATTTGAAGCAAGTTTTCTTGCATTTTGTTTCGTACTAAAAATGATCGAAATCAGCAATATTTTGACGTTTATCATCCTCTTTTCCTTTATGTGATATAAACAAAATATCATCGAATTAGGCAATATTTTGATGTTTTTTCACGTTTTTGTGAATTATCAGTTTATTGCTATTAATTCGTTAAATATACGATAAAAATGATGCAAACACATAATTGATCAGAAAATAACCTTAAACACTTCATTTTCAATCAACTATTTGTTTCTCGTTAAAATACTGAGTATGCTATTGGAAAGGAGAGAAGTTCTGTTTTTATTGCATATATCGACGTTTCAGCCGGATTAGAGCGGTTTTACGTGAACATCTTCCATCGGTAATATAAACGGAAAATCAGGAACATTTTAGTTAATTCTAATGAAAACACGTTCATTTTTATCATTTGTATATGAAACAACATCTTTATACGTCTTTTCTAGGGTCTAAAAAATACGAAACGTCGCTCTATGATTCGAAGTTAAAATCCTCATATTTGGCATAATAATGACTTTTTCACGGTTTTCATGTAGTTTGATATTACGTATATATATTCGTTTTTACCAATATTTCGATACTACTTCATGTTTTCTCACGATATGTGATTTGGCCTTCAAATCTCAGAATTTCGCAAATTTTGCATTTTTAAGCAAGTTTTCTTTCATTTTGTTTTGTACTAAAAATAATCGAATTTAGCAATATTTTGACCTTTATCACCCCCTTTTCCTTTATGTGATTTAAACAAAATATCATCGATTAAGGCCGTTTTTCCACGTTTATGTGAATTTTCAGATTATTGTTATTAATTCATTAAATATACGATAAAAATTATGCAAACATAATTGATCAGAAAATAACCTGAAATACTTCATTTTCAATCATCTATTTGTTTCTCGTTAAAATACTGAGTAAGATATTGAAAAGGGGAGAAGTTCTGTTTTTATTGCATATATCGACGTTTCAGCCGGATTAGAGCGGTTTTACGTGTACATCTTCCATCGGTAATATAAACGGAAAATCAGGAACATTTTAGTTAATTCTAATGAAAACACATTGATTTTTATCATTTGTATTTGAAACAACATTGTCATATGTCTATTCTTTGATCTAAATAATACGAAACCTCGCTCTATGATTTGAAGTTAAAATCCTCAAATATGGTAATATAGTGACTTTTTTCACGTTATTCATGTAGTCTGGTTTTACGTATATATATTCGTTTTACCAATATTTCGATACTACTTCATGTTTTCTCACGATATGTGATTTGGCCTTCAAATCTCAGAATTTCGCAAATTGTGCATTTTTAAGCAAGTTTTCTTGCATTTTGTTTGTACTAAAAATAATCGAATTTAGCAATATTTTCTCCTTTATCTTCCCCTTTTCCATTATGTGATTTAAATAAAATATCAACGAATTAGGCCGTTTTTCCACGTTTATGTGAATTTTCAGTTTATTGTTATTAATTCATTAAATATACGATAAAAATTATGCAAACACATAATTGATCAGAAAATAACCTTAAATACTTCATTTTCAATCATCTATTTGTTTCTCGTTAAAATACTGAGTAAGATATTGAAAAGGGGAGAAGTTCTGTTTTTATTGCATATATTGACGTTTCAGCCGGATTAGAACTGTTTTTCGTGTTCATCTTCCATCAGTAATATAAACCGAAAATCAGGAACATTTTAGTTAATTTTATTGAAAACACATTGATTTTTATCATTTGTATTGGAAGCAACATCTTTATACGTCTTTAATGGGTCTAAAAAATACGAAACGTCGCTTTATGATTCGAAGTTAAAATCCTCATATTTGGCATAATAATGACTTTTTCACGTTTTTCATGTAGTTTGATATTACGTAAATATATTCATTTTTACCAATATTTCGATACTACTTCATGTTTTCTCACGATATGTGATTTGGCCTTCAAATCTCAGAATTTCGCAAATTTTGCATTTTTAAGCAAGTTTTCTTGCATTTTGTTTTGTACTAAAAATAATCGAATTTAGCAATATTTTGACCTTCATCATCCCCTTTTCCTTTATGTGATTTAAACAAAATATCATCGAATTAGGCCGTTTTTCCACGTTTTTGTTAATTTTCAGTTTATTGTTATTAATTCATTATATATTCAATACAATTATGCAAACACATAATTGATCAGAAAATAACCTTAAATACTTCATTTTCAATCATCTATTTGTTTCTCGTTAAAATACTAAGTAAGATATTGAAAAGGGAAGAAGTTCTGTTTTTATTGCATATATCGACGTTTCAGCCGGATTAGAACGGTTTTACGTGTACATCTTCCATCGGTAATATAAACCGAAAATCAGGAACATTTTAGTTAATTTTAATGAAAACACATTGATTTTTACCATTTGTATTGGAAGCAACATCTTTATACGTCTTTTATAGGGTCTAAAAAATACGAAACGTCGCTTTATGATTCGAAGTTAAAATCCTCATATTTGGCATAATAATGACTTTTTCACGTTTTTCATGTAGTTTGATATTACGTAAATATATTCATTTTTACCAATATTTTGATACTACTTCATGTAGTATCACGATATGTGCTTTGGCCTTCAAATCCCAGATTTTCGAATAATATTGCATTTGAAGCAAGTTTTCTTGCATTTTGTTTCGTACTAAAAATGATCGAATTCAGCAATATTTTGACGTTTATCATCCTCTTTTCCTTTATGTGATATAAACAAAATATCATCGAATTAGGCAATATTTTGATGTTTTTTCACGTTTTTGTGAATTATCAGTTTATTGCTATTAATTCATTAAATATACGATAAAAATGATGCAAACACATAATTGATCAGAAAATAACCTTAAACACTTCATTTTCAATCAACTATTTGTTTCTCGTTAAAATACTGAGTATGCTATTGGAAAGGAGAGAAGTTCTGTTTTTATTGCATATATCGACGTTTCAGCCGGATTAGAGCGGTTTTACGTGAACATCTTCCATCGGTAATATAAACGGAAAATCAGGAACATTTTAGTTAATTCTAATGAAAACACGTTGATTTTTATCATTTATATATGAAACAACATCTTTATACGTCTTTTCTAGGGTCTAAAATATACGAAACGTCGCTCTATGATTCGAAGTTAAAATCCTCATATTTGGCATAATAATGACTTTTTCACGGTTTTCATGTAGTTTGATATTACGTATATATATTCGTTTTTACCAATATTTCGATACTACTTCATGTTTTCTCACGATATGTGATTTGGCCTTCAAATCTCAGAATTTCGCAAATTTTGCATTTTTATGCAAGTTTTCTTTCATTTTGTTTTGTACTAAAAATAATCGAATTTAGCAATATTTTGACCTTTATCACCCCCTTTTCCTTTATGTGATTTAAACAAAATATCATCGAATTAGGCCGTTTTTCCACGTTTACGTGAATTTTCAGATTATTGTTATTAATTCATTAAATATACGATAAAAATTATGCACACATAATTGATCAGAAAATAACCTGAAACACTTCATTTTCAATCATCTATTTGTTTCTCGTTAAAATACTGAGTAAGATATTGAAAAGGGGAGAAGTTCTGTTTTTATTGCATATATCGACGTTTCAGCCGGATTAGAACGGTTTTACGTGTACATCTTCCATAGGTAATGTAAACCGAAAATCAGGAACATTTTAGGTAATTCTAATGAAAACACATTGATTTTTATCATTTGTATATGAAACAACATCTTTATACGTCTTTTGTCGGGTCTAAAAAATACGAAACGTCGCTCTATGATTCGAAGTTAAAATCCTCATATTTGGCATAATAATGACTTTTTCACGTTTTCATGTAGTTTGATATTACGTAAATATATTCATTTTTACCAATATTTCGATACTATTTCATGTAGTATCACGTTATGTGCTTTGGCCTTCACGTCCCAGATTATCGCATAATATTACATTTTAAGCAAGTTTTCTTGCATTTTGTTTCGTACTAAAAATCATCGAATTCAGCAATATTTTTACTTTTATCATCCCCCTTTTCCTTTATGTGATTTAAACAAAATATCATCGAATTAGGCCGTTTTTCCACGTTTTTGTGAATTTTCAGTTTATTGTTATTAATTCAATAAACATACGATAAAAATTATGCAAACACATAATTGATCAGAAAATAAACTTAAATACTTCATTTTCAATCATCTATTTGTTTCTCGTTAAAATACTGAGTAAGTTATTTTAAAGGAGAGACGTTCTGTTTTTATTGCATATATCGACGTTTCAGCCGGATTAGAACAGTTTTACGTGTACATCTTCCATCGGTAATATAAACCGAAAATATGGAACATTTTAGTTAATTTTAATGAAAACACATTGATTTTTATCATTTGTATTGGAAGCAACATCTTTATACGTCTTTTATAGGGTCTGAAAAATACGAAACGTCGCTCTATGATTCGAAGTTAAAATCCTCATTTTTGGCATAATAATGACTTTTTCACGTTTTTCATGTAGTTTGATATTACGTAAATATATTCATTTTTACCAATATTTCGATACTATTTCATGTAGTATCACGATATGTGCTTTGGCCTTCAAATCCCAGATTATCGCATAATATTGCATTTTAAGCAAGTTTTCTTGCATTTTGTTTCGTACTAAAAATCAATGAATTCAGCATAATTTTGACTTTCATCATCCTCCTTTTCCTTTATGTGATTTAAACAAAAATCATCATATTTGCCAATATTTTGCCGTTTTTCCACGTTTTTGTGAATTTTCAGTTTATTGTTATTATTTCATTAAATATACGAGAAAAATTATGCAAACACATAATTAATCAGAAAATAACCTTAAATACTTCATTTTCAATCATCTATTTGTTTCTCGTTAAAATACTGAGTAAGATATTGAAAAGGGGAGAAGTTCTGTTTTTATTGCATGTATCGACGCTTAGCCGGATTAGAACGGTTTTCGTGTACATCTTCCATCGGTAATATAAACCGAAAATCAGGAATATTTTAGTTAATTTTAATGAAAACACATTGATTTTTATCATTTGTATTGGAAGCAACATCTTTATACGTCTTTTATAGGGTCTAAAAAATACGAAACGTCGCTTTATGATTCGAAGTTAAAATCCTCATATTTGGCATAATAATGACTTTTTCACGTTTTTCATGTAGTTTGATATTACGTAAATATATTCATTTTTACCATTATTTCGATACTATTTCATGTAGTATCACGATATGTGCTTTGGCCTTCACATCCCAGATTATCGCATAATATTGCATTTTAAGCAAGTTTTCTTGCATTTTGTTTCGTACTAAAAATCATCGAATTAGCATTATTTTGACCTATATCATCCCCCTTTTCCTTTGTGTGATTTAAACAAAATATCATCTAATTAGGCAATATTTTGCGGTTTTTCCACGTTTTTGTGAATTTTCAGTTTATTGCTATTAATTCATTAAATATACGATAAAAATGATGCAAACACATAATTGATCTGAAAATAACCTTAAACACTTCATTTTCAATCAACTATTTGTTTCTCGTTAAAATACTGAGTAAGATATTAAAAAGGGGAGAAGTTCTGTTTTTATTGCATATATCGACGTTTCAGCCGGATTAGAGCGGTTTTACGTGTACATCTTCCATCGGTAATATAAACGGAAAATCAGGAACATTTTAGTTAATTATAATGAAAATGATTTTTATCATTTGTATATGAAACAACATCTTTATACGTCTTATGTCGGGTCTAAAAAATACGAAACGTCGCTCTATGTTTTGAAGTTAAAATCCTCATATTTGGCATAATAATGACTTTTTCACGTTTTTCGTGTAGTTTGATATTACGTAAATATATTCATTTTTACCAATATTTCGATACTATTTCATGTAGTATCACGATATGTGCTTTGGCCTTCACATCCCAGATTATCGCATAATATTGCATTTTAAGCAAGTTTTCTTGCATTTTGTTTCGTACTAAAAATCATCGAATTCAGCAATATTTTTACTTTCATCATCCCCCTTTATCCTTTATGTGATTTAAACAAAATATCATCGAATTAGGCCGTTTTTCCACGTTTTTGTGAATTTTCAGTTTATTGCTATTAATTCATTAAATATACGATAAAAATTATGCAAACACATAATTGATCAGAAAGTAACCTTAAACACTTCATTTTCAATCATCTATTTGTTTCTCGTTAAAATACTGAGTAAGATATTGAAAAGGGGAGAAGTTCTGTTTTTATTGCATATATCAACGTTTAAGCCGGATTAGAACGATTTTACGTGTACATCTTCCATCGGTAATATAAACCGAAAATCAGGAACATTTTAGTTAATTTTAATGAAAACACATTGATTTTTATCATTTGTATTGGAAGCAACATCTTTATACGTCTTTTATAGGGTCTAAAAGATACGAAACGTCGCTTTATGATTCGAAGTTAAAATCCTCATATTTGGCGTAATATTGACTTTTTCACGTTTTTCATGTAGTTTGATATTACGTAAATATATTAATTTTTACCAATATTTCGATACTATTTCATGTAGTATCACGACATGTGCTTTGGCCTTCAAATCCCAGATTTTCGAATAATATTGCATTTTAAGCAAGTTTTCTTGCATTTTGTTTCGTACTAAAAATCATCGAATTCAGCAATATTTTGACGTTTATCATCCCCCTTTTCTTTTGTGTGATTTAAACAAAAATCATCGAATTAGGCAATATTTTGATGTTTTTCCACGTTTTTGTGAATTATCAGTTTATTGCTATTAATTCATTAAATATACGATAAAAATGATGCAAACACATAATTGATCAGAAAATAACCTTAAACACTTCATTTTCAATCAACTATTTGTTTCTCGTTAAAATACTGAGTAAGCTATTGGAAACGGGAGAAGTTCTGTTTTTATTGCATATATCGACGTTTCAGCCGGATTAGAGCGGTTTTACGTGTACATCTTCCATCGGTAATATAAACGGAAAATCAGGAACATTTTAGTTAATTCTAATGAAAATGATTTTTATCATTTGTATATGAAACAATATCTTTATACGTCTTATGTCGGGTCTAAAAAATACGAAACGTCGCTCTATGATTCGAAGTTAAAATCCTCATATTTGGCATAATAATGACTTTTTCACGTTTTTCATGTAGTTTGATACTACGTAAATATATTCATTTTTACCAATATTTCGATACTATTTCATGTAGTATCACGATATGTGCTTTGGCCTTCACATCCCAGATTATCGCATAATATTGCATTTTAAGCAAGTTTTCTTGCATTTTGTTTCGTACTAAAAATCATCGAATTCAGCAATATTTTTACTTTTATCATCCCCCTTTTCCTTTATGTGATTTAAACAAAATATCATCGAATCAGGCCGTTTTTCCACGTTTTTGTGAATTTTCAGTTTATTGTTATTAATTCATTAAATATACGATAAAAATTATGCAAACACATAATTGATCAGAAAATAAACTTAAATACTTCATTTTCAATCATCTATTCGTTTCTCGTTAAAATACTGAGTAAGTTATTTTAAAGGAGAGACGTTCTGTTTTTATTGCATATATCGACGTTTCAGCCGGATTAGAACAGTTTTACGTGTACATCTTCCATCGGTAATATAAACCGAAAATATGGAACATTTTAGTTAATTTTAATGAAAACACATTGATTTTTATCATTTGTATTGGAAGCAACATCTTTATACGTCTTTTATAGGGTCTGAAAAATACGAAACGTCGCTCTATGATTCGAAGTTAAAATCCTCATTTTTGGCATAATAATGACTTTTTCACGTTTTTCATGTAGTTTGATATTACGTAAATATATTCATTTTTACCAATATTTCGATACTATTTCATGTAGTATCACGATATGTGCTTTGGCCTTCAAATCCCAGATTATCGCATAATATTGCATTTTAAGCAAGTTTTCTTGCATTTTGTTTCGTACTAAAAATCAATGAATTCAGCATAATTTTGACTTTCATCATCCTCCTTTTCCTTTATGTGATTTAAACAAAAATCATCATATTTGCCAATATTTTGCCGTTTTTCCACGTTTTTGTGAATTTTCAGTTTATTGTTATTATTTCATTAAATATACGAGAAAAATTATGCAAACACATAATTAATCAGAAAATAACCTTAAATACTTCATTTTCAATCATCTATTTGTTTCTCGTTAAAATACTGAGTAAGATATTGAAAAGGGGAGAAGTTCTGTTTTTATTGCATGTATCGACGCTTAGCCGGATTAGAACGGTTTTCGTGTACATCTTCCATCGGTAATATAAACCGAAAATCAGGAATATTTTAGTTAATTTTAATGAAAACACATTGATTTTTATCATTTGTATTGGAAGCAACATCTTTATACGTCTTTTATAGGGTCTAAAAAATACGAAACGTCGCTTTATGATTCGAAGTTAAAATCCTCATATTTGGCATAATAATGACTTTTTCACGTTTTTCATGTAGTTTGATATTACGTAAATATATTCATTTTTACCATTATTTCGATACTATTTCATGTAGTATCACGATATGTGCTTTGGCCTTCACATCCCAGATTATCGCATAATATTGCATTTTAAGCAAGTTTTCTTGCATTTTGTTTCGTACTAAAAATCATCGAATTAGCATTATTTTGACCTATATCATCCCCCTTTTCTTTTGTGTGATTTAAACAAAATATCATCTAATTAGGCAATATTTTGCGGTTTTTCCACGTTTTTGTGAATTTTCAGTTTATTGCTATTAATTCATTAAATATACGATAAAAATGATGCAAACACATAATTGATCTGAAAATAACCTTAAACACTTCATTTTCAATCAACTATTTGTTTCTCGTTAAAATACTGAGTAAGATATTAAAAAGGGGAGAAGTTCTGTTTTTATTGCATATATCGACGT
The DNA here is from genome assembly GCF_040958095.1 of Procambarus clarkii. Taxonomy (NCBI): domain Eukaryota; kingdom Metazoa; phylum Arthropoda; class Malacostraca; order Decapoda; family Cambaridae; genus Procambarus; species Procambarus clarkii. Next base: position 11,148,556 of record NC_091242.1, on the reverse strand, counting down.
TTCAGCCGGATTAGAGCGGTTTTACGTGTACATCTTCCATCGGTAATATAAACGGAAAATCAGGAACATTTTAGTTAATTATAATGAAAATGATTTTTATCATTTGTATATGAAACAACATCTTTATACGTCTTATGTCGGGTCTAAAAAATACGAAACGTCGCTCTATGTTTCGAAGTTAAAATCCTCATATTTGGCATAATAATGACTTTTTCACGTTTTTCGTGTAGTTTGATATTACGTAAATATATTCATTTTTACCAATATTTCGATACTATTTCATGTAGTATCACGATATGTGCTTTGGCCTTCACATCCCAGATTATCGCATAATATTGCATTTTAAGCAAGTTTTCTTGCATTTTGTTTCGTACTAAAAATCATCGAATTCAGCAATATTTTTACTTTCATCATCCCCCTTTATCCTTTATGTGATTTAAACAAAATATCATCGAATTAGGCCGTTTTTCCACGTTTTTGTGAATTTTCAGTTTATTGCTATTAATTCATTAAATATACGATAAAAATTATGCAAACACATAATTGATCAGAAAGTAACCTTAAACACTTCATTTTCAATCATCTATTTGTTTCTCGTTAAAATACTGAGTAAGATATTGAAAAGGGGAGAAGTTCTGTTTTTATTGCATATATCAACGTTTAAGCCGGATTAGAACGATTTTACGTGTACATCTTCCATCGGTAATATAAACCGAAAATCAGGAACATTTTAGTTAATTTTAATGAAAACACATTGATTTTTATCATTTGTATTGGAAGCAACATCTTTATACGTCTTTTATAGGGTCTAAAAGATACGAAACGTCGCTTTATGATTCGAAGTTAAAATCCTCATATTTGGCGTAATATTGACTTTTTCACGTTTTTCATGTAGTTTGATATTACGTAAATATATTCATTTTTACCAATATTTCGATACTATTTCATGTAGTATCACGACATGTGCTTTGGCCTTCAAATCCCAGATTTTCGAATAATATTGCATTTTAAGCAAGTTTTCTTGCATTTTGTTTCGTACTAAAAATCATCGAATTCAGCAATATTTTGACGTTTATCATCCCCCTTTTCTTTTGTGTGATTTAAACAAAAATCATCGAATTAGGCAATATTTTGATGTTTTTCCACGTTTTTGTGAATTATCAGTTTATTGCTATTAATTCATTAAATATACGATAAAAATGATGCAAACACATAATTGATCAGAAAATAACCTTAAACACTTCATTTTCAATCAACTATTTGTTTCTCGTTAAAATACTGAGTAAGCTATTGGAAACGGGAGAAGTTCTGTTTTTATTGCATATATCGACGTTTCAGCCGGATTAGAGCGGTTTTACGTGTACATCTTCCATCGGTAATATAAACGGAAAATCAGGAACATTTTAGTTAATTCTAATGAAAATGATTTTTATCATTTGTATATGAAACAATATCTTTATACGTCTTATGTCGGGTCTAAAAAATACGAAACGTCGCTCTATGATTCGAAGTTAAAATCCTCATATTTGGCATAATAATGACTTTTTCACGTTTTTCATGTAGTTTGATACTACGTAAATATATTCATTTTTACCAATATTTCGATACTATTTCATGTAGTATCACGATATGTGCTTTGGCCTTCACATCCCAGATTATCGCATAATATTGCATTTTAAGCAAGTTTTCTTGCATTTTGTTTCGTACTAAAAATCATCGAATTCAGCAATATTTTTACTTTTATCATCCCCCTTTTCCTTTATGTGATTTAAACAAAATATCATCGAATCAGGCCGTTTTTCCACGTTTTTGTGAATTTTCAGTTTATTGTTATTAATTCATTAAATATACGATAAAAATTATGCAAACACATAATTGATCAGAAAATAAACTTAAATACTTCATTTTCAATCATCTATTCGTTTCTCGTTAAAATACTGAGTAAGTTATTTTAAAGGAGAGACGTTCTGTTTTTATTGCATATATCGACGTTTCAGCCGGATTAGAACAGTTTTACGTGTACATCTTCCATCGGTAATATAAACCGAAAATATGGAACATTTTAGTTAATTTTAATGAAAACACATTGATTTTTATCATTTGTATTGGAAGCAACATCTTTATACGTCTTTTATAGGGTCTAAAAAATACGAAACGTCGCTCTATGATTCGAAGTTAAAATCCTCATATTTTGCATAATAATGACTTTTTCACGTTTTTCATGTAAGTGATCATTTTGCAATATATTGTGAATACAATGTGGCGGATATTAGGTCCAATCCTCATCCTAGAGTTAAAATTAACATTCCAGACAATCTTAAACAGCACTTTAAGGCTTATGTACATAAGTGGTACACTGGGTATACACCTGTATCAGTGGACCACTTTTACAATGATCTTGTCAGTATCATTACCAGTTATTATGATACCTGGGTTAAATCAAGGAAAAAAAAGAACACTCGTTCTTCCTCATGGACAGAGGATCCTATTATTATTGCAGAGCGAGCTAAAGTGCTTCAGCTTGCTGACTCTTATAAACGAGACAAAACAGCTGACAATTTACTTGCATTCCTTAATGCCAACAGAGATTTTCGCGAGCTTAAGGGTCAAGTTAAGAACACATATTGGGAACAATTCCTACAAGGTATCAATAGAACTACAACATTATCAGAAATGTGGAACAAAATTAAAAACATTACCAAACCTTCAGCCCCAGTTCAGCTTCATCATACTCCTGCAGAATATGCTGACATGCTCCTAGCTCAATGGTCTAGTGTCTCACAAATTTCTTCCTTACCCCCAGATATACAGCAGCATTTAAGACATACCAACATTAACAGAAACTTTAATATTGAAATAGCACGCTCCTCACCAGATTTAACGGATCAGTTTCCTATAACCCCCTTTGAATTAACATCAGCATTAGGAAAACCTAAGCAAACTGCCCCTGGTGAGGATGGTATAACTTATAACATCTTGAGCTTACTGAATGATGTCCCTAGCCGCCCTCTGCTTGACCTCTATCAAATGAGTCTCTCACAAGGTATCTTGCCAAAGAAATGGACACAAAGTCTCATAATACCAATTCCTAAACCTAACTCTCAAAAATTCAGACCCATTTCCCTTACATCTTGCATGTGTAAAGTCTTGGAGAGAATTGTTCTCAATCGTGTCATGTTTCAGGTCAAAGAAAAACTGGCCCCAAACCTATATGGGTTCATGCCCAAGTGTAGCACACAAACATGCTTTGCTGAATATTTTGTAAACTCCCAGGATGGGACACAGGCAGCCTTTATTGACCTAAAGTCAGCTTTCGATGTAGCGAATGGCGAAATAATATTAGAGCAACTTGCTGAATTTGGAATCAAAGGTAATCTTCTGAGTTGGATAAAGAGCTACCTATCCAACAGGCGTGCTAGTGTCCTATTTAAAGGAGTTAAAAGTACAAGAACAGATGCATTCGAACTAGGCACACCTCAAGGCGGTGTCCTAAGCCCTATGCTCTTCAATATACTTATGCACAAACTTATCCATGACATACCTGTACAACCTACGGAAACAGTTATATGTTATGCTGATGATATTTGTATTATGGCACACAGCAAACCAAGGCTACAAATGTTACTTGATGCATTCTCCAAGAAAGTAGTAGAATGTGGCCTCATAATCTCTGTTGATAAAACAAGGGTTCTTATTCCCCATTCTCTTCATGCTAACTATACTATTAATGGAGTGCCCGTGGAGACTTGTGAGTCTTATAAATATCTTGGAGTCGAGGTTAATGATACAAATCTCATCAGCAACCTGCGTAAAAAACTTGTTGAGCGTCTTAAACCTCTCAGAACTCTTGTTGGCAAAGGATTTGGCATTAACATAAAATATGCTCGTAGTTTTTATATTGCCTTTATACGATCTGTTGTTGATTATTATGCCTTGCATCTTCTTAATTTTTCTCCTAAACAATTACAAGGCCTAGATGTAGTACAGAATGATGCCATGCGCATCATCCTGGGTTGTCCTAGAACTGTCAGAATTGTTAACATGAGAAAGGAACTAAACTTACCTTCTATTTACGAAAGAATAGTTCTACTTAGTACTATGTTTTGCGCCAAAACTTTGAAAAATAATGGTCCCCCCAGCTCTATTCAAATTAAATTGAGATCCATTCTAAACAATTCTGACTGTTCCCTCAATCCGCCGCAAAAAGCTCCCTACAGTGTGTGGCTCAGTTGTTGTGCCTATAATCTTCAGAAACTGAATGTATCTCTTAACCCTGATAAAACTGTTCACTATATTCCCCCTTGGAAAGATGTGGAGGTCTCTCTGCATTATACTCCCATCAGTGTAAAACAAATGTATAACACTGACATTTTGAGATGTATAACATTAGAAGCTATTGACAGTCATCTTCAAATTCTCAAACCGACTGAATCCTATGCCTTTACTGATGGCTCTGTGCAGTTAGGCACTGGTAGAACAGGTTGTGCATGTGCAGTGTATAAAGGGAATGAAATGATCATGACTAGTACACAGAGATTGAACAACTGGGCAAGCACGACACAGACCGAGCTATTGGGTATTTATCTAGCCACTGAATACCTTAAGCTCAATGGTGGTGGAGTTATTTTCTGTGACTCTAAAAGTGCTCTGCAGTCCTTAAATAACCCATCACAATGTATGTCGGAAGTAGCTTGTAATATTAAATGGAATGTAATTTTTGCCAATGATAATAATTCTTGTATAAAATTTGTGTGGATCCCATCCCATGTTGGAGTTGAAAAACATGACTTTGTAGATCAATTGGCCAATGAGGCTTGCAGGAAAGAAAACATTGATTATGACTTTGGACTATCTAATGCAGTTATTAGAAACATACAAATTAAAGAAATTAATTCAGATTTAGAAGAACTAAGAAATGCACAGAGACCTGAAAGCTGCAGTATTAAAAGTTATGACAAGTTCTGTAATAATAGGTATTTGTATGGTCAGCACAGTAACCGGACCAGGCAATGTGATGTAGTAATTGCGCGAATTCGCCTTGGCTATAGACACATCTGGCAGGTTAGTGAGGCTGAGCCACTACCAGAATATTCAGATTGTAAACTCTGCGATAACCTTTAATGCATTCACTAGAACACTATATTGATGAAGTGAAACCGTAAAGGACTTTAGACCTCCTGGCCTATTGTACCACCAACTGTGTAACTATTTTATTGACTCAGGTGTTCTGGACGACATCCTAACAATTTACCCAAAATTTGCATGTCCATTTTAAAGAATGAAGAACAATTTCTACTTATATTCTAAGCTGCATCACTTATGAACCCATCCTTGTGTGGCAGTGCACAATAGAAAGTTGTTTTCACATATCCACACATTAAAACATTGATTGTAACCGTGATATATATGTGCTTCAGCCTACAGTTTAGACCTATTGTCTTATGTATGACCCTCTGTCCTGCGTGACAGTGAATACTAGCATTAACCTCAATTTAATAAGACTATCAAAATCCTCAGATTAGGCAAAATTGTAATTAATTTTGTCAATAAAGATGTTAATAATAAAGTTTTTCATGTAGTTTGATATTACGTAAATATATTCATATTTATCAATATTTCGATACTATTTCATGTAGTATCACGATATGTGTTTTGGCCTTCAAATCCCAGATTATCGCATAATATTGCATTTTAGGCAAGTTTTCTTGCATTTTGTTTCGTACTAAAAATCATCGAATTAGCATTATTTTGACCTATATCATCCCCCTTTTCCTTTATGTGATTTAAACAAAATATCATCTAATTAGGCAATATTTTGCGGTTTTTCCACGTTTTTGTGAATTTTCAGTTTATTGCTATTAATTCATTAAATATTCGATAAAAATGATGCAAACACATAATTGATTAGAAACTAACCTTAAACACTTCATTTTCAATCAACTATTTGTTTCTCGTTAAAATACTGAGTAAGCTATTGGAAAGGGGAGAAGTTCTGTTTTTATTGCATATATCGACGTTTCAGCCGGATTAGAGCGGTTTTACGTGTACATCTTCCATCGGTAATATAAACGGAAAATTAGGAACATTTTAGTTAATTCTAATGAAAACATATTGATTTTTATCATTTGTATTTGAAACAACATTGTCATATGTCTTTTCTTGATCTAAATAATACGAAACCTCGCTCTATGATTTGAAGTTAAAATCCTCAAATATGGTAATATAGTGACTTTTTTCACGTTATTCATGTAGTGTGATTTTACGTATATATATTCGTTTTTACCAATATTTCGATACTACTTCATGTTTTTCACGATATGTGATTTGGCCTTCAAATCTCAGAATTTCGCAAATTTTGCATTTTTAAGCAAGTTTTCTTGCATTTTGTTTTGTATAAAAATAATCGAATTTAGCAATATTTTGACCTTTATCATCCCCTTTTCCTTTATGTGATTTAAACAAAATATCATCGAATTAGGCCGGTTTTCCACGTTTTGTGAATTTTCAGTTTATTGTTATTAATTCATATATACGATAAAATTATGCAAACACATAATTGATCAGAAAATAACCTTAAATACTTCATTTTCAATCATCTATTTGTTTCTCGTTAAAATACTGAGTAAGATATTGAAAAGGGGAGTTCTGTTTTTATTGCATATATCGACGTTTCAGCCGGATTAGAACGGTTTTACGTGTACATCTTCCATCGGTAATATAAACAAAAAATCAGGAACATTTTAGTTAATTTTAATGAAAACACATTGATTTTTATCATTTGTATTGGAAGCAACATCTTTATACGTCTTTTATAGGGTCTAAAAAATACGAAACGTCGCTTTATAATTCGAAGTTAAAATCCTCATATTTGGCATAATAATGACTTTTTCACGTTTTTCATGTACTTTGATATTACGTAAATATATTCATTTTACCAATATTTCGATACTATTTCATGTAGAATCACGATATGTGCTTTGGCCTTCAAATCCCAGATTATCGCATAATATTGCATTCTAAGCAAGTTTTCTTGCATTTTTTTCGTACTGGAAATCATCGAATTCAGCAATATTTTGACGTTTATCATCCCCCTTTTCCTTTATGTGATTTAAACAAAAATCATCGAATTAGGCAATATTTTGCCGTTTTTCCACGTTTTTAATTTTCAGTTTATGTTATTATTTCATTAATATACGAGAAAACTTTGCAAACACATAATTGATCAGAAATAACTTATATACTTCATTTTCAATCATCTATTTGTTTTCGTTAAAATACTGAGTAAGATATTGAAAAGGGGAGAAGTTCGGTTTTTATTGCATATATCGACGTTTCAGCCGGATTAGAGCGGTTTTACGTGTACATCTTCCATCGGTAATATAAACGAAAAATCAGGAACATTTTAGTTAATTCTAATGAAAACACATTGATTTTTGTCATTTGTATTTGAAACAACATTGTCATATGTCTTTTCTTGGATCTAAATAATACGAAACCTCGCTCTATGATTTGAAGTTAAAATCCTCAAATATGGTAATATAGTGACTTTTTTCACGTTATTCATGTAGTTGATTTACGTATATATATTCGTTTTTACCAATATTTCGATACTACTTCATGTTTTTCACGATATGTGATTTGGCCTTCAAATCTCAGAATTTCGCATATTTGCATTTTAAGCAAGTTTTCTTGCATTTTGTTTGTACTAAAAATCATCGAATTTAGCAATATTTTGACCTTTATCATCCCCTTTTCCTTTATGTGATTTAAACAAAAATCATCGAATTAGGCAATATTTTGCCGTTTTTCCACGTTTTTGTGAATTTTCAGTTTATTGTATTATTCATTAATATACGAAAAATTATGCAAACACATAATTGATCAGAAATAACCTTAAATACTTCATTTTCAATCATCTATTTGTTTCTCGTTAAAATACTGAGTAAGATATTGAAAAGGGGAGAAGTTCTGTTTTTATTGCATATATCGACGTTTCAGCCGGATTAGAGCGGTTTTACGTGTACATCTTCCATCGGTAATAACCGAAAATCAGAACATTTTAGTTAATTCTAATGAAAACACATTGATTTTTATCATTTGTATTTGAAACAACAATGTCATACGTCATTTATACGGCCTAAAAAAAAACGTCGCTTTATGATTCGAATTTAAAATCCTCATATTTGGCATAATAATGACTTTTTCACGTTTTCATGTAGTTTGATATTACATAAATTATTCATTTTTACCAATATTTCGATACTATTTCATATAGTTCACGATATGTGCTTTGGCCTTCAATCCCGATTATCGCAAATATTGCATTTTAAGCAAGTTTTCTTGCATTTTGTTTCGTACTAAAAATCATTGAATTTAGCAATATTTTGACGTTTATCATCCCCTTTCCTTTATGTGATTTAAACAAAAATCATCGAATTAGGCAATATTTTGCCGTTTTTCCACGTTTTTGTGAATTTTCAGTTTATTGTTATTATTCATTAAATATACGGAAAAATTATGCAAACACATAATTGATCAGAAAATAACTTAAATACTTCATTTTCAATTATCTATTTGTTTTTCTTAAAATACTGAGTAATATTGAAAAGGGGAGAAGTTCGGTTTTTATTGCTTATATCGACGTTTCAGCCGGATTAGAGCGGTTTTACGTGTACATCTTCCATCGATAATATAAACGAAAAATCAGGAACATTTTAGTTAATTCTAATGAAAACACATTGATTTTTGTCATTTGTATTTGAAACAACATTGTCATATGTCTTTTCTTGGATCTAAATAACACGAAACCTCGCTCTATGATTTGAAGTTAAAATCCTCAAATATGGTAATATAGTGACTTTTTTCACGTTATTCATGTAGTGTGATTTTACGTATATATATTCGTTTTACCAATATTTCGATACTACTTCATGTTTTTCTCACGATATGTGATTTGGCCTTCAAATCTCAGAATTTCGTAAATTTTGCATTTTTAAGCAAGTTTTCTGCATTTTGTTTTGTACTAAAATCATCGAATTTAGCAATATTTTGACCTTTATCATCCCCTTTTCCTTCATGTGATTTAAACAAAATATCATCGAATTAGGCAAAATTTTGCCGTTTTTCCACGTTTTTGTGAATTTTCAGTTTATTGTTATTATCTCATTAATATACATGAAAAATTATGCAAACACATAATTGATCAGAATAACCTTAAATACTTCATTTTCAATCATCTATTTGTTTCTCGTTAAAATACCGAGTATGATATTTAAAAGGGGAGAAGTTCTGTTTTTATTGCATATATCGACGTTTCAGCCGGATTAGAGCGGTTTTACGTGTACATCTTCCATCGGTAATATGAACCGAAAATCAGGAACATTTTAGTTAATTCTAATGAAACACATTGATTTTTATCATTTGTATTTGAAACAACATGTCATATGCCTTTTCTTTGATCTAAATATTACGAAACCTCGCTCTATGATTTGAAGTTAAAATCCTCAAATATGGTAATAGTGACTTTTTCACGTTATTCATGTAGTCTGATTTACGTATATATATTCGTTTTTACCAATATTTCGATACTACTTCATGTTTTCTCACGATATATGATTTGGCCTTCAAATCTCAGAATTTCGGGAATTTTTCATTTTAAGCAAGTTTTTGCATTTTTTTTGTACTAAAAATCATCGAATTAGCAATATTTTGACCATTATCATCCCCTGTTCCTTTATGTGATTTAAACAAAATATCATCGAATTAGGCCGTTTTTCACGTTTTTGTGAAATTTCAGTTTATTGTTATTAATTCATTAAATATACGATAAAATTATGCAAACACAAAATTGATCAGAAAATAACCTTAAATACTTCATTTTCAATCATCTATTTGTTTCTTGCTAAATACTGAGTAATGTATTGGAAAGGGGAGAAGTTCTGTTTTTATTGCATATATCGACGTTTCAGCCGGATTAGAGCGGTTTTACGTGTACATCTTCCATCGGTAATATAAACGGAAAATCAGGAACATTTTAGTTAATTCTAATGAAAACACATTGATTTTTATCATTTGAATTTGAGGAAAGGGGAGAAGTTCGGTTTTTATTGCATATATCGACGTTTCCGCCAGATTAGAGCGGTTTTTACGTGTACATCTTCCATCGGTAATATAAACGAAAAATCAGGAACATTTTAGTTAATTCTAATGAAAAACACATTGATTTTTTGTCATTTGTATTTGAAACAACATTGTCATATGTCTTTTCTTGGATCTAAATAACACGAACCTCACTCTATGATTTGAAGTTAAATCTCATATATGGTATATAGTGACTTTTTTCACGTTATTCATGTAGTGTGTATTTTACGTATATATATTCGTTTTTTACCAATATTTTCGATACTACTTCATGTTTTCTCACGATATGTTATTTGGCCTTCAAATCTCAGAATTTCGTAAATATTGCATTTTTAAGCAAGTTTTTCTTGCATTTTGTTTTGTACTAAAAATCATCGAATTTAGCATATTTTGACCTTTATCATCCCCTTTCCTTTATGTGATTTAAACAAAATATCATCGAATTAGGCAAATATTTTGCCGTTTTTCCACGTTTTTGTGAATTTTCAGTTTATTGTTATTATCTCATTAAATATCATGAAAAATTATGCAAACACATAATTGATCAGAAATAACCTTAAATACTTCATTTTCAATCATCTATTGTTTCTCGTTAAAATACCGAGTATGATATTTAAAAGGGAGAAGTTCTGTTTTTATTGCTATATCGAGGTTTCAGCCGGATTAGAGCGGTTTTACGTGTACATCTTCCATCGGTAATATAAACGGAAAATCAGAACATTTTAGTTAATTCTAATGAAAACACATTGATTTTTGTCATTTGTATTTGAAACAACATTGTCATATGTCTTTTCTTGGATCTAAATACACGAACCTCGCTCTATTATTTGAAGTTAAAATCCTCAAATATGGTATATAGTGACTTTTTTCACGTTATTCATGTAATGTGATTTTACGTATATATATTCGTTTTTACCAATATTTCGATACTACTTCATGTTTTCTCACGATATGTGATTTGGCCTTCAATCTCAGAATTTCGTAAATTTTGCATTTTTAAGCAAGTTTTCTTGCATTTTGTTTTGTACTAAAAATAATTAAATTTAGCAATATTTTGCCTTTATCATCCCCTTTTCTTTATGTGATTTAAACAAATATCATCGAATTAGGCCGTTTTTCCACCGTTTAGTGAATTTTCAGTTTATTGTTATTAATTCATTATATATTCGATAAACATTATGCAAACACATAATTGATCAGAAAATAACCTTAAATACTTCATTTTCAATCATCTATTTGTTTCTCGTTAAAATACTGAGTAATGTATTGGAAAAGGGAGAAGTTCTGTTTTTATTGCATATATCGACGTTTCAGCCGGATTAGAGCGGTTTTACGTGTACATCTTCCATCGGTAATATAAACGGAAAATCAGGAACATTTTAGTTAATTCTAATGAAAACACATTGATTTTTGTCATTTGTATTTGAAACAACATGTCATATGTCTTTTCTTGGATCTAAATAACACGAAACCTCGCTCTATGATTTGAAGTTAAAATCCTCAAATATGGTAATATAGTGACTTTTTTCACGTTATTCATGTAATGTGATTTTACGTATATATATTCGTTTTTACCAATATTTCGATACTACTTCATGTTTTCTCACGATATGTGATTTGCCTTCAAATCTCAGAATTTCGTAAATTTTGCATTTTTAAGCAAGTTTTCTTGCATTTTATTTTTTGTACTAAAAATCATCGAATTTAGCAATATTTTGACCTTTATCATCCCCTTTTCCTTTATGTGATTTAAACAAATATCATCGAATTAGGCAATATTTTGCCGTTTTTCCACGTTTTTGTGAATTTCAGTTTATTGTTATTATCTCATTAAATATACATGAAAAATTATGCAAACACATATTGATCAGAATAACCTTAAATACTTCATTTTCAATCATCTATTTGTTTCTCGTTAAATTACCGAGTATGATATTTAAAAGGGAGAAGTTCTGTTTTTATTGCATATATCGACGTTTCAGCCGGATTAGAGCGGTTTTACGTGTACATCTTCCATCGGTAATATAAACGGAAAATCAGGAACATTTTAGTTAATTCTAATGAAAACACATTGGTTTTTTATCATTTGTCTTTGAAACAACATTGTCATATGTCTTTTCTTGGATCTAAATAATACGAAACCTCGCTCTATGATTTGAAGTTAAAATCCTCAAATATGGTAATATAGTGACTTTTTTTCACGTTATTCATGTAGTCTGATTTTTAGGTATATATATTCGTTTTTTACCATATTTCGATACTACTTCATGTTTTCTCACGATATGTGATTTGGCCTTCAAATCTCAGAATTTCGCAAATATTGCATTTTTAAGCAAGTTTTCTTGCATTTTGTTTTGTACTAAAATAATTAAATTTAGCAATATTTTGACCTTTATCATCCCTTTTTCTTTGTGATTTAAACAAAATATCATCGAATTAGGCCGTTTTTCCACGGTTTAGTGAATTTTCAGTTTATTGTTATTAATTCATTATATATTCGATAAACATTATGCAAACCATAATTGATCAGAAAATAACTTAAATACTTCATTTTCAATCATCTATTTGTTTCTCGTTAAAATACTGAGTAATGTATTGGAAAAGGGAGAAGTTCTGTTTTTATTGCATATATCGACGTTTTCAGCCGGATTAGAGCGGTTTTACGTGTACATCTTCCATCGGTAATATAAACGAAAATCAGGAACATTTTAGTTAATTCTAATGAAAACACATTGATTTTTTATCATTTGAATTTGAGGAAAGGGGAGAAGTTCGGTTTTAATTGCTATATCGACGTTTCCGCCGGATTAGAGCGGTTTTACGTGTACATCTTCCATCGGTAATATAAACGAAAATCAGGAACATTTTAGTTAATTCTAATGAAAACACATTGATTTTTGTCATTTGTATTTGAAACAACATTGTCATATGTCTTTTCTTGGATCTAAATAACACGAAACCTCGCTCTATGATTTGAAGTTAAAATCCTCAAATATGGAATATAGTGACTTTTTTCACGTTATTCATGTAGTGTGATTTTACGTATATATATTCGTTTTTACCAATATTTCGATACTACTTCATGTTTTCTCACGATATGTGATTTGGCCTTCAAATCTCAGAATTTCGTAAATTTTGCATTTTAAGTAGTTTTCTTGCATTTTGTTTTGTACTAAAATCATCGAATTTAGCAATATTTTGACCTTTATCATCCCTTTTCCTTTATGTGATTTAAACAAAAATCATCGAATTAGCAATATTTTGCCGTTTATCCACATTTTTGTGATTTTCAAAATTATCGTTTTTTTGTTTTTTTTTATTATCTGTTCATTAAATATACATGAAAAATTATGCAAACACATAATTGATCAGAAATAACCTTAAATACTTCATTTTCAATCATCTATTTGTTTCTCGTTAAAATACTGAGTAAGATATTGAAAAGGGGAGAAGTTCTGTTTTTATTGCATATATCGACGTTTCAGCCGGATTAGAACGGTTTTACGTGTACATCTTCCATCGGTAATGTAAACGGAAAATCAGGAACATTTTAGTTAATTCTAATGAAAACACATTGATTTTTCATTTGTATTGAAACAACATCTTTATACGTCTTTTCGGGTCTAAAAAATACGAAACGTCGCTCTATGATTCGAAGTTAAAATCCTCATATGGCATAATAATGACTTTTTCACGTTTTCATGTAGTTGATATTACGTAATATATTCATTTTTACCAATATTTCGATACTATTTCATGTTTCACGATATGTGTTTGGCCTTCAATCTCAGATTATCGTAAATTTGCATTTTAAGCAAGTTTTCTTGCATTTTGTTTCGTACTAAAAATCATCGAATTAGCAATATTTTGACCTTTATCATCCCCTTTTCTTTATGTGATTTAAACAAAATATCATCGAATTAGGCCGTTTTTCCACGTTTTTGTGAATTTTCAGTTTATTGTTATTAATTCATTATACGATAAATTATGCAAACACATAATTGATCAGAAAATAACCTTAAATACTTCATTTTCAATCATCTATTTGTTTCTCGTTAAAATACTGAGTAATATTGAAAAGGGGAGAAGTTCTGTTTTTATTGCATATATCGACGTTTCAGCCGGATTAGAACGGTTTTACGTGTACATCTTCCATCGGTAATATAAACCGAAAATCAGGAACATTTTAGTTAATTTAATGAAAACACATTGATTTTTATCATTTGTATTGGAAGCAACATCTTTATACGTCTTTTATAGGGTCTAAAAAATACGAAACGTCGCTTATGATTCGAAGTTAAAATCCTCATATTTGGCATAATAATGACTTTTTCACGTTTTTCATGTAGTTTGATATTACGTAAATATATTCATTTTTACCAATATTTCGATACTATTTCATGTAGTATCACGATATGTGCTTTGGCCTTCAAATCCCAGATTATCGCATAATATTGCATTTTAAGCAAGTTTTTTGCATTTTGTTTCGTACTAAAAATCATGAATTCAGCAATATTTTGACTTTCATCATCCCCCATTTCCTTTATGTGATTTAAACAAAAATCATCGAATTAGGCCAATATTTTGCCGTTTTTCCACGTTTTTGTGAATTTTCAGTTTATTGTTATTATTCATTAAATATACGAGAAAAATTATGCAAACACATAATTAATCAGAAAATAACCTTAAATACTTCATTTTCAATCATCTATTTGTTTCTCGTTAAAATACTGAGTAAGATATTGAAAAGGGGAGAAGTTCTGTTTTTATTGCATGTATCGACGCTTAGCCGGATTAGAACGGTTTTCGTGTACATCTTCCATCGGTAATATAAACCGAAAATCAGGAATATTTTAGTTAATTTTAATGAAAACACATTGATTTTTATCATTTGTATTGGAAGCAACATCTTTATACGTCTTTTATAGGGTCTAAAAATACGAAACGTCGCTTTATGATTCGAAGTTAAAATCCTCATATTTGGCATAATAATGACTTTTTCACGTTTTTCATGTAGTTTGATATTACGTAAATATATTCATTTTTACCATTTTTCGATACTATTTCATGTAGTATCACGATATGTGCTTTGGCCTTCAAATCCCAGATTATCGATAATATTGCATTTTAAGCAAGTTTTCTTGCATTTTGTTTCGTACTAAAAATCATCGAATTAGCATTATTTTGACCTATATCATCCCCCTTTTCTTTTGTGTGATTTAAACAAAAATCATCGAATTAGGCAATATTTTGATGTTTTTCCACGTTTTTGTGAATTATCAGTTTATTGCTATTAATTCATTAAATATACGATAAAAATGATGCAAACACATAATTGATCAGAAAATAACCTTAAACACTTCATTTTCAATCAACTATTTGTTTCTCGTTAAAATACTGAGTAAGCTATTGGAAACGGGAGAAGTTCTGTTTTTATTGCATATATCGACGTTTCAGCCGGATTAGAGCGGTTTTACGTGTACATCTTCCATCGGTAATATAAACGGAAAATCAGGAACATTTTAGTTAATTCTAATGAAAATGATTTTTATCATTTGTATATGAAACAATATCTTTATACGTCTTATGTCGGGTCTAAAAAATACGAAACGTCGCTCTATGATTCGAAGTTAAAATCCTCATATTTGGCATAATAATGACTTTTTCACGTTTTTCATGTAGTTTGATACTACGTAAATATATTCATTTTTACCAATATTTCGATACTATTTCATGTAGTATCACGATATGTGCTTTGGCCTTCACATCCCAGATTATCGCATAATATTGCATTTTAAGCAAGTTTTCTTGCATTTTGTTTCGTACTAAAAATCATCGAATTCAGCAATATTTTTACTTTTATCATCCCCCTTTTCCTTTATGTGATTTAAACAAAATATCATCGAATCAGGCCGTTTTTCCACGTTTTTGTGAATTTTCAGTTTATTGTTATTAATTCATTAAATATACGATAAAAATTATGCAAACACATAATTGATCAGAAAATAAACTTAAATACTTCATTTTCAATCATCTATTCGTTTCTCGTTAAAATACTGAGTAAGTTATTTTAAAGGAGAGACGTTCTGTTTTTATTGCATATATCGACGTTTCAGCCGGATTAGAACAGTTTTACGTGTACATCTTCCATCGGTAATATAAACCGAAAATATGGAACATTTTAGTTAATTTTAATGAAAACACATTGATTTTTATCATTTGTATTGGAAGCAACATCTTTATACGTCTTTTATAGGGTCTAAAAAATACGAAACGTCGCTCTATGATTCGAAGTTAAAATCCTCATATTTTGCATAATAATGACTTTTTCACGTTTTTCATGTAAGTGATCATTTTGCAATATATTGTGAATACAATGTGGCGGATATTAGGTCCAATCCTCATCCTAGAGTTAAAATTAACATTCCAGACAATCTTAAACAGCACTTTAAGGCTTATGTACATAAGTGGTACACTGGGTATACACCTGTATCAGTGGACCACTTTTACAATGATCTTGTCAGTATCATTACCAGTTATTATTACCTGGGTTAAATCAAGGAAAAAAAGAACACTCGTTCTTCCTCATGGACAGAGGATCCTATTATTATTGCAGAGCGAGCTAAAGTGCTTCAGCTTGCTGACTCTTATAAACGAGACAAAACAGCTGACAATTTACTTGCATTCCTTAATGCCAACAGAGATTTTCGCGAGCTTAAGGGTCAAGTTAAGAACACATATTGGGAACAATTCCTACAAGGTATCAATAGAACTACAACATTATCAGAAATGTGGAACAAAATTAAAAACATTACCAAACCTTCAGCCCCAGTTCAGCTTCATCATACTCCTGCAGAATATGCTGACATGCTCCTAGCTCAATGGTCTAGTGTCTCACAAATTTCTTCCTTACCCCCAGATATACAGCAGCATTTAAGACATACCAACATTAACAGAAACTTTAATATTGAAATAGCACGCTCCTCACCAGATTTAACGGATCAGTTTCCTATAACCCCCTTTGAATTAACATCAGCATTAGGAAAACCTAAGCAAACTGCCCCTGGTGAGGATGGTATAACTTATAACATCTTGAGCTTACTGAATGATGTCCCTAGCCACCCTCTGCTTGACCTCTATCAAATGAGTCTCTCACAAGGTATCTTGCCAAAGAAATGGACACAAAGTCTCATAATACCAATTCCTAAACCTAACTCTCAAAAATTCAGACCCATTTCCTTACATCTTGCATGTGTAAAGTCTTGGAGAGAATTGTTCTCAATCGTGTCATGTTTCAGGTCAAAGAAAAACTGGCCCCAAACCTATATGGGTTCATGCCCAAGTGTAGCACACAAACATGCTTTGCTGAATATTTTGTAAACTCCCAGGATGGGACACAGGCAGCCTTTATTGACCTAAAGTCAGCTTTCGATGTAGCGAATGGCGAAATAATATTAGAGCAACTTGCTGAATTTGGAATCAAAGGTAATCTTCTGAGTTGGATAAAGAGCTACCTATCCAACAGGCGTGCTAGTGTCCTATTTAAAGGAGTTAAAAGTACAAGAACAGATGCATTCGAACTAGGCACACCTCAAGGCGGTGTCCTAAGCCCTATGCTCTTCAATATACTTATGCACAAACTTATCCATGACATACCTGTACAACCTACGGAAACAGTTATATGTTATGCTGATGATATTTGTATTATGGCACACAGCAAACCAAGGCTACAAATGTTACTTGATGCATTCTCCAAGAAAGTAGTAGAATGTGGCCTCATAATCTCTGTTGATAAAACAAGGGTTCTTATTCCCCATTCTCTTCATGCTAACTATACTATTAATGGAGTGCCCGTGGAGACTTGTGAGTCTTATAAATATCTTGGAGTCGAGGTTAATGATACAAATCTCATCAGCAACCTGCGTAAAAAACTTGTTGAGCGTCTTAAACCTCTCAGAACTCTTGTTGGCAAAGGATTTGGCATTAACATAAAATATGCTCGTAGTTTTTATATTGCCTTTATACGATCTGTTGTTGATTATTATGCCTTGCATCTTCTTAATTTTTCTCCTAAACAATTACAAGGCCTAGATGTAGTACAGAATGATGCCATGCGCATCATCCTGGGTTGTCCTAGAACTGTCAGAATTGTTAACATGAGAAAGGAACTAAACTTACCTTCCATTTACGAAAGAATAGTTCTACTTAGTACTATGTTTTGCGCCAAAACTTTGAAAAATAATGGTCCCCCCAGCTCTATTCAAATTAAATTGAGATCCATTCTAAACAATTCTGACTGTTCCCTCAATCCGCCGCAAAAAGCTCCCTACAGTGTGTGGCTCAGTTGTTGTGCCTATAATCTTCAGAAACTGAATGTATCTCTTAACCCTGATAAAACTGTTCACTATATTCCCCCTTGGAAAGATGTGGAGGTCTCTCTGCATTATACTCCCATCAGTGTAAAACAAATGTATAACACTGACATTTTGAGATGTATAACATTAGAAGCTATTGACAGTCATCTTCAAATTCTCAAACCGACTGAATCCTATGCCTTTACTGATGGCTCTGTGCAGTTAGGCACTGGTAGAACAGGTTGTGCATGTGCAGTGTATAAAGGGAATGAAATGATCATGACTAGTACACAGAGATTGAACAACTGGGCAAGCACGACACAGACCGAGCTATTGGGTATTTATCTAGCCACTGAATACCTTAAGCTCAATGGTGGTGGAGTTATTTTCTGTGACTCTAAAAGTGCTCTGCAGTCCTTAAATAACCCATCACAATGTATGTCGGAAGTAGCTTGTAATATTAAATGGAATGTAATTTTTGCCAATGATAATCATTCTTGTATAAAATTTGTGCGGATCCCATCCCATGTTGGAGTTGAAAAACATGACTTTGTAGATCAATTGGCCAATGAGGCTTGCAGGAAAGAAAACATTGATTATGACTTTGGACTATCTAATGCAGTTATTAGAAACATACAAATTAAAGAAATTAATTCAGATTTAGAAGAACTAAGAAATGCACAGAGACCTGAAAGCTGCAGTATTAAAAGTTATGACAAGTTCTGTAATAATAGGTATTTGTATGGTCAGCACAGTAACCGGACCAGGCAATGTGATGTAGTAATTGCGCGAATTCGCCTTGGCTATAGACACATCTGGCAGGTTAGTGAGGCTGAGCCACTACCAGAATATTCAGATTGTAAACTCTGTGATAAACCTTTAATGCATTCACTAGAACACTATATTGATGAATGTGAAACCGTAAAGGACTTTAGACCTCCTGGCCTATTGTACCACCAACTGTGTAACTATTTTATTGACTCAGGTGTTCTGGACGACATCCTAACAATTTACCCAAAATTTGCATGTCCATTTTAAAGAATGAAGAACAATTTCTACTTATATTCTAAGCTGCATCACTTATGAACCCATCCTTGTGTGGCAGTGCACAATAGAAAGTTGTTTTCACATATCCACACATTAAAACATTGATTGTAACCGTGATATATATGTGCTTCAGCCTACAGTTTAGACCTATTGTCTTATGTATGACCCTCTGTCCTGCGTGACAGTGAATACTAGCATTAACCTCAATTTAATAAGACTATCAAAATCCTCAGATTAGGCAAAATTGTAATTAATTTTGTCAATAAAGATGTTAATAATAAAAGTTTTTCATGTAGTTTGATATTACGTAAATATATTCATATTTATCAATATTTCGATATATTTCATGTAGTATCACGATATGTGTTTTGGCCTTCAAATCCCAGATTATCGCATAATATTGCATTTTAGGCAAGTTTTCTTGCATTTTGTTTCGTACTAAAAATCATCGAATTAGCATTATTTTGACCTATATCATCCCCCTTTTCCTTTATGTGATTTAAACAAAATATCATCTAATTAGGCAATATTTTGCGGTTTTTCCACGTTTTTGTGAATTTTCAGTTTATTGCTATTAATTCATTAAATATTCGATAAAAATGATGCAAACACATAATTGATTAGAAACTAACCTTAAACACTTCATTTTCAATCAACTATTTGTTTCTCGTTAAAATACTGAGTAAGCTATTGGAAAGGGGAGAAGTTCTGTTTTTATTGCATATATCGACGTTTCAGCCGGATTAGAGCGGTTTTACGTGTACATCTTCCATCGTAATATAAACGGAAAATTAGGAACATTTTAGTTAATTCTAATGAAAACATATTGATTTTTATCATTTGTATTTGAAACAACATTGTCATATGTCTTTTCTTGATCTAAATAATACGAAACCTCGCTCTATGATTTGAAGTTAAAATCCTCAAATATGGTAATATAGTGACTTTTTCACGTTATTCATGTAGTGTGATTTTACGTATATATATTCGTTTTTACCAATATTTCGATACTACTTCATGTTTTTCACGATATGTGATTTGGCCTTCAAATCTCAGAATTTCGCAAATTTTGCATTTTTAAGCAAGTTTTCTTGCATTTTGTTTTGTCTAAAAATAATCGAATTTAGCAATATTTTGACCTTTATCATCCCCTTTTCCTTTATGTGATTTAAACAAAATATCATCGAATTAGGCCGGTTTTCCACGTTTATTGAATTTTCAGTTTATTGTTATTAATTCATTAAATATACGATAAAATTATGCAAACACATAATTGATCAGAAAATAACCTTAAATACTTCATTTTCAATCATCTATTTGTTTCTCGTTAAAATACTGAGTAAGATATTGAAAAGGGGAGAAGATCTGTTTTTATTGCATATATCGACGTTTCAGCCGGATTAGAACGGTTTTACGTGTACATCTTCCATCGGTAATATAAACAAAAATCAGGAACATTTTAGTTAATTTTAATGAAAACACATTGATTTTTATCATTTGTATTGGAAGCAACATCTTTATACGTCTTTTATAGGGTCTAAAAAATACGAAACGTCGCTTTATAATTCGAAGTTAAAATCCTCATATTTGGCATAATAATGACTTTTTCACGTTTTTCATGTACTTTGATATTACGTAAATATATTCATTTTACCAATATTTCGATACTATTTCATAGAATCACGATATGTGCTTTGGCCTTCAAATCCCAGATTATCGCATAATATTGCATTCTAAGCAAGTTTTCTTGCATTTTGTTTCGTACTGGAAATCATCGAATTCAGCAATATTTTGACGTTTATCATCCCCCTTTTCCTTTATGTGATTTAAACAAAAATCATCGAATTAGGCAATATTTTGCCGTTTTTCCACGTTTTGTAAATTTTCAGTTTATTGTTATTATTTCATTATATATACGAGAAAAATTTGCAAACACATAATTGATCAGAAATAACCTTATATACTTCATTTTAATCATCTATTTGTTTCTCGTTAAAATACTGAGTAAGATATTGAAAAGGGGAGAAGTTCTGTTTTTATTGCATATATCGACGTTTCAGCCGGATTAGACGGTTTTACGTGTCATCTTCCATCAGTAATATAAACCGAAAATCAGGAACATTTTAGTTAATTTAATGAAAACACATGATTTTTTCATTTGTATTGGAAGCAACAACTTTATACGTCTTTTATAGGGTCTAAAAAATACGAAACGTCGCTTTATGATTCGAAGTTAAAATCCTCATATTTGGCGTAATAATGACTTTTTCACGTTTTTCATGTAGTTTGATATTACGTAAATATATTCATTTTTACCAATATTTCGATACTATTTCATGTAGTATCACGATATGCTTTGGCCTTCAAATCCCAGATTTCGCATTATTGCATTTTAAGCAAGTTTTTTGCATTTTGTTTCGTACTAAAAATCATCGAATTCAGCAATATTTTGACGTTTATCATCCCCCTTTTCTTTGTGTGATTTAAACAAAAATCATCGAATTAGGCAATATTTTGATTTTTCCACGTTTTTGTGAATTTCAGTTTATTGCTATTAATTCATTAAATATACGATAAAAATATGCAAACACATAATTGATCAGAAAATAACCTTAAATACTTCATTTTCAATCAACTATTTGTTTCTCGTTAAAATACTGAGTAATATTGAAAGGGGAGAAGTTCTGTTTTTATTGCATATATCGACGTTTCAGCCGGATTAGAGCGTTTTACGTGTACATCTTCCATCGGTAATATAAACGAAAATCAGGAACATTTTAGTTAATTCTAATGAAAACACATTGTTTTTATTATTTGTCTTTGAAACAACATTGTCATATGTCTTTTCTTGGATCTAAATAATACGAAACCTCGCTCTATGATTTGAAGTTAAAATCCTCAAATATGGTAATATAGTGACTTTTTTCACGTTATTCATGTAGTCTGATTTTAGGTATATATATTCGTTTTTACCAATATTTCGATACTACTTCATGTTTTTTCACGATATGTGATTTGGCCTTCAAATCTCAGAATTTCGCATATATTGCATTTTTAAGCAAGTTTTCTTGCATTTTGTTCTGTATTAAAAATAATTAAATTTAGCAATATTTTGACCTTTATCATCCCCTTTTCTTTATGTGATTTAAACAAAATATCATCGAATTAGGCCGTTTTTCCACGTTTTTGTGAATTTTCAGTTTATTGTTATTAATTCATTATATATTCGATAAACATTATGCAAACACATAATTGATCAGAAAATAACCTTAAATACTTCATTTTCAATCATATATTGTTTCTCGTTAAAATACTGAGTAAGATATTGAAAAGGGGAGAAGTTCTGTTTTTATTACATATATCGACGTTTCAGCCGGATTAGAACGGTTTTACGTGTACATCTTCCATCGGTAATATAAACCGAAAATCAGGAACATTTTAGTTAATTTTAATGAAAACACATTGATTTTTATCATTTGTATTGGAAGCAACATTTTTATACGTCATTTATACGGCCTAAAAAATACGAAACGTCGCTTTATGATTCGAATTTAAAATCCTCATATTTGGCATAATAATGACTTTTTCACGTTTTTCATGGAGTTTGATATTACATAAATATATTCATTTTACCAATATTTCGATACTATTTCATATAGAATCACGATATGTGCTTTGGCCTTGAAATCCCGGATTATCGCAAAATATTGCATTCTAAGCAAGTTTTCTTGCATTTTGTTTCGTACTAAAAATCATTTAATTCAGCAATATTTTGACGTTTATCATCCCCCATTTCCTTTGTGTGATTTAAACAAAAATCATCGAATTAGGCAATATTTTGCCGTTTTTCCACGTTTTTGTGAATTTTCAGTTTATTGTTATTATTTCATTAAATATACGAGAAAAATTATGCAAACACATAATTGATCAGAAAATAACTTTAAATACTTCATTTTCAATTATCTATTTGTTTTTCTTTAAAATACTGAGTAAGATATTGAAAAGGGGAGAAGTTCGGTTTTTATTGCATATATCGACGTTTCAGCCGGATTAGAGCGGTTTTACGTGTACATCTTCCATCGGTAATATAAACGAAAAATCAGGAACATTTTAGTTAATTCTAATGAAAACATTGATTTTTGTCATTTGTATTTGAAACAACATTGTTATATGTCTTTTCTTGGATCTAAATAATACGAAACCTCGCTCTATGATTTGAAGTTAAAATCCTCAAATATGGTAATATAGTGACTTTTTTCACGTTATTCATGTAGTGTGATTTTACGTATATATATTCGTTTTTACCAATATTTCGATACTACTTCATGTTTTCTCACGATATGTGATTTGGCCTTCAAATCTCAGAATTTCGTAAATTTTGCATTTTTAAGCAAGTTTTCTTGCATTTTGTTTTGTACTAAAAATCATCGAATTTAGCAATATTTTGACCTTTATCATCCCCTTTTCCTTTATGTGATTTAAACAAAATATCATCGAATTAGGCAATATTTTGCCGTTTTTCCACGTTTTTGTGAATTTTCAGTTTATTGTTATTATCTCATTAAATATACATGAAAAATTATGCAGACACATAATTGATCAGAAATAACCTTAAATACTTAATTTTCAATCATCTATTTGTTTCTCGTTAAAATACCGAGTATGATATTTAAAAGGGGAGAAGTTCTGTTTTTATTGCATATATCGACGTTTCAGCCGGATTAGAGCGGTTTTACGTGTACATCTTCCATCGGTAATATAAACGGAAAATCAGGAACATTTTAGTTAATTCTAATGAAAACACATTGATTTTTATCATTTGTATTTGAAACAACAATGTCATATGTCTTTTCTTTGATCTAAATATTACGAAACCTCGCTCTATGATTTGAAGTTAAAATCCTCAAATAGGGTAATATAGTGACTTTTTCACGTTATTCATGTAGTCTGATTTTACGTATATATATTCGTTTTTACCAATATTTCGATACTACTTCATGTTTTCCTCACGATATATGATTTGGCCTTCAAATCTCAGAATTTCGGGAACTTTTCATTTTTAAGCAAGTTTTCTTGCATTTTTTTTGTACTAAAAATCATCGAATTTAGCAATATTTTGACCATTATCATCCCCTGTTCCTTTATGTGATTTAAACAAAATATCATCGAATTAGGCCGTTTTTCCACGTTTTTGTGAAATTTCAGTTTATTGGTTTTAATTCATTAAATATACGATAAAAATTATGCAAACACAAAATTGATCAGAAAATAACCTTAAATACTTCATTTTCAATCATCTATTTGTTTCTCGCTAAAATATTGAGTAATGTATTGGAAAGGGGAGAAGTTCTGTTTTTATTGCATATATCGACGTTTCAGCCGGATTAGAGCGGTTTTACGTGTACATCTTCCATCGGTAATATAAACGGAAAATCAGGAACATTTTAGTTAATTCTAATGAAAACACATTGATTTTTATCATTTGAATTTGAGGAAAGGGGAGAAGTTCGGTTTTTATTGCATATATCGACGTTTCCGCCAGATTAGAGCGGTTTTACGTGTACATCTTCGATCGGTAATATATACGAAAAATCAGGAACATTTTAGTTAATTCTAATGAAAACACATTGATTTTTGTCATTTGTATTTGAAACAACATTGTCATATGTCTTTTCTTGGATCTAAATAACACGAAACCTCGCTCTATGATTTGAAGTTAAAATCCTCAAATATGGTAATATAGTGACTTTTTTCACGTTATTCATGTAGTGTGGTTTTACGTATATATATTCGTTTTTACCAATATTTCGATACTACTTCATGTTTTCTCACGATATGTGATTTGGCCTTCAAATCTCAGAATTTCGTAAATTTTGCATTTTTAAGCAAGTTTTCTTGCATTTTGTTTTGTACTAAAAATCATCGAATTTAGCAATATTTTGACCTTTATCATCCCCTTTTTCTTTATGTGATTTAAACAAAATATCATCGAATTTGGCCGTTTTTCCACGTTTTTGTGAATTTTCAGTTTATTGTTATTAATTCATTATATATTCGATAAACATTATGCAAACACATAATTGATCAGAAAATAACCTTAAATACTTCATTTTCAATCATCTATTTGTTTCTCGTTAAAATACTGAGTAAGATATTGAAAAGGGGAGAAGTTCTGTTTTATTGCATATATCGACGTTTCAGCCGGATTAGAACGGTTTTACGTGTACATCTTCCATCAGTAATATAAACCGAAAATCAGGAACATTTTAGTTAATTTTAATGAAAACACATTGGTTTTTATCATTTGTATTGGAAGCAACATTTTTATACGTATTTTATAGGGTCTAAAAAATACGAAACGTCGCTTTATGATTCGAATTTGAAATCCTCATATTTGGCATAATAATGACTTTCTCACGTTTTTCATGGAGTTTGATATTACATAAATATATTCATTTTTACCAATATTTCCATACTATTTCATATAGTATCACGATATGTGCTTTGGCCTTCAAATCCCGGATTATCGCAAAATATTGCATTTTAAGCAACTTTTTTTGCATTTTGTTTCGTACTAAAAATCATTGAATTCAGCAATATTTTGACGTTTATCATCCCCCATTTCCTTTGTGTGATTTAAACAAAAATCATCGAATTAGGCAATATTTTGCCGTTTTTCCACGTTTTTTGTGAATTTTCAGTTTATTGTTATTATTTCATTAAATATACGAGAAAAATTATGCAAACACATAATTGATCAGAAAATAACTTTAAAAACTTCATTTTCAATTATCTATTTGTTTTTCTTTAAAATACTGAGTAAGATATTGAAAAGGGGAGAAGTTCGGCTTTTATTGCATATATCGACGTTTCCGCCGGATTAGAGCGGTTTTACGTGTACATCTTCCATCGGTAATATAAACGAAAAATCAGGAACATTTTAGTTAATTCTAATGAAAACACACTGATTTTTGTCATTTGTATTTGAAACAACATTGTCATATGTCTTTTCTTGGATCTAAATAACACGAAACCTCGCTCTATGATTTGAAGTTAAAATCCTCAAATATGGTAATATAGTAACTTTTTTCACGTTATTCATGTAGTGTGATTTTACGTATATATATTCGTTTTTACCAATATTTCGATACTACTTCATGTTTTCTCACGATATGTGATTTGGCCTTCAAATCTCAGAATTTCGTAAATTTTGCATTTTTAAGCAAGTTTTCTTGCATTTTGTTTTGTACTAAAAATCATCGAATTTAGCAATATTTTGACCTTTATCATCCCCTTTTCCTTTATGTGATTTAAACAAAATATCATCGAATTAGGCAATATTTTGCCGTTTTTCCACGTTTTTGTGAATTTTCAGTTTATTGTTATTATCTCATTAAATATACATGAAAAATTATGCAAACACATAATTGATCAGAAATAACCTTAAATACTTCATTTTCAATCATCTTTTTGTTTCTCGTTAAAATACCGAGTATGATATTTAAAAGGGGAGAAGTTCTGTTTTTATTGCATATATCGACGTTTCAGCCGGATTAGAGCGGTTTTACGTGTACATCTTCCATCGGTAATATAAACGGAAAATCAGGAACATTTTAGTTAATTCTAATGAAAACACATTGATTTTTATCATTTGTATTTGAAACAACATTGGCATATGTCTATTCTTTGATCTAAATAATACGAAACCTCGCTCTATGATTTGAAGTTAAAATCCTCAAATATGGTAATATAGTGACTTTTTTCACGTTATTCATGTAGTCTGGTTTTACGTATATATATATTCGTTTTTACCAATATTTCGATACTACTTCATGTTTTTTCACGATATGTGATTTGGCCTTCAAATTTCATAATTTCGCAAATTTTGCATTTTTAAGCAAGTTTTCTTGCATTTTGTTTTGTACTAAAAATCATCGAATTTAGCAATATTTTGACCTATCATCCACTTTTCCTTTATGTGATTTAAACAAAATATCATCGAATTAGGCCGTGTTTCCACGTTTTTGTGAATTTTCAGTTTATTGTTATTAATTAATTAAATATACGAAAAAAAATATGCAAACACATAATTGACCAGAAAATAACCTTAAATACTTCATTTTTAATCATCTATTTGTTTCTCGTTAAAATACTGAGTAAGATATTGAAAAGGGGAGAAGTTCTGTTTTTATTGCATATATCGACGTTTCAGCCGGATTAGAACTGTTTTACGTGTACATCTTTCATCGGTAATATGAACCGAAAATCAGGAACATTTTAGTTAATTCTAATGAAAACACATTGATTTTTATCATTTGTATTTGAAACAACAATGTCATATGTCTTTTCTTTGATCTAAATATTACGAAACCTCGCTCTATGATTTGAAGTTAAAATCCTCAAATATGGTAATATAGTGACTTTTTCACGTTATTTATGAAGTCTGATTTTACGTATATATATTCGTTTTTACCAATATTTCGATACTACTTCATGTTTTCTCACGATATATGATTTGGCCTTCAAATCTCAGAATTTCGGGAATTTTTCATTTTTAAGCAAGTTTTCTTGCATTTTTTTTGTAATAAAAATCATCGAATTTAGCAATATTTTGACCATTATCATCCCCTGTTCCTTTATGTGATTTAAACAAAATATCATCGAATTAGGCCGTTTTTCCAAGTTTTTGTGAAATATCAGTTTATTGTTATTAATTCATTAAATATACGATAAAAATTATGCAAACACATAAGTGATCAGAAAATAACCTTAAATACTTCATTTTCAATCATCTATTTGCTTCTCGTTAAAATACTGAGTAATGTATTGGAAACGGGAGAAGTTCTGTTTTTATTGCATATATCGACGTTTCAGCCGGATTAGAGCGGTTTTACGTGTACATCTTCCATCGGTAATATAAACGGAAAATCAGGAACATTTTAGTTAATTCTAATGAAAACACATTGATTTTTATCATTTGAATTTGAGGAAAGGGGAGAAGTTCGGTTTTTATTGCATATATCGACGTTTCCGCCGGATTAGAGCGGTTTTACGTGTACATCTTCCATCGGTAATATAAACGAAAAATCAGGAACATTTTAGTTAATTCTAATGAAAACACATTGATTTTTGTCATTTGTATTTGAAACAACATTGTCATATGTCTTTTCTTGGATCTAAATAACACGAAACCTCGCTCTATGATTTGAAGTTAAAATCCTCAAATATGGTAATATAGTAACTTTTTTCACGTTATTCATGTAGTGTGATTTTACGTATATATATTCGTTTTTACCAATATTTCGATACTACTTCATGTTTTCTCACGATATGTGATTTGGCCTTCAAATCTCAGAATTTCGTAAATTTTGCATTTTTAAGCAAGTTTTCTTGCATTTTGTTTTGTACTAAAAATCATCGAATTTAGCAATATTTTGACCTTTATCATCCCCTTTTCCTTTATGTGATTTAAACAAAATATCATCGAATTAGGCAATATTTTGCCGTTTTTCCACGTTTTTGTGAATTTTCAGTTGATTGTTATTATCTCATTAAATATACATGAAAAATTATGCAAACACATAATTGATCAGAAATAACCTTAAATACTTCATTTTCAATCATCTATTTGTTTCTCGTTAAAATACCGAGTATGATATTTAAAAGGGGAGAAGTTCTGTTTTTATTGCATATATCGACGTTTCAGCCGGATTAGAGCGGTTTTACGTGTACATCTTCCATCGGTAATATAAACGGAAAATCAGGAACATTTTAGTTAATTCTAATGAAAACACATTGATTTTTATCATTTGTATTTGAAACAACATTGGCATATGTCTATTCTTTGATCTAAATAATACGAAACCTCGCTCTATGATTTGAAGTTAAAATCCTCAAATATGGTAATATAGTGACTTTTTTCACGTTATTCATGTAGTCTGGTTTTACGTATATATATATTCGTTTTTACCAATATTTCGATACTACTTCATGTTTTCTCACGATATATGATTTGGCCTTTAAATCTCAGAATTTCGGGATTTTTTCATTTTTAAGCAAGTTTTCTTGCATTTTTTTTGTACTAAAAATCAT
Source organism: Procambarus clarkii (assembly GCF_040958095.1). Lineage (NCBI taxonomy): Eukaryota > Metazoa > Arthropoda > Malacostraca > Decapoda > Cambaridae > Procambarus > Procambarus clarkii. Next base: position 11,118,923 of record NC_091242.1, on the reverse strand, counting down.
CGAATTTAGCAATATTTTGACCATTATCATCCCCTGTTCCTTTATGTGATTTAAACAAAATATCATCGAATTAGGCCGTTTTTCCAAGTATTTGTGAAATTTCAGTTTATTGTTATTAATTCATTAAATATACGATAAAAATTATGCAAACACATAAGTGATCAGAAAATAACCTTAAATACTTCATTTTCAATCATCTATTTGTTTCTCGTTAAAATACTGAGTAATGTATTGGAAAGGGGAGAAGTTCTGTTTTTATTGCATATATCGACGTTTCAGCCGGATAAGAGCGGTTTTACGTGTACATCTTCCATCGGTAATATAAACGGAAAATCAGGAACATTTTAGTTAATTCTAATGAAAACACATTGATTTTTATCATTTGAATTTGAGGAAAGGGGAGAAGTTCGGTTTTTATTGCATATATCGACGTTTCCGCCGGATTAGAGCGGTTTTACGTGTACATCTTCCATCGGTAATATAAACGAAAAATCAGGAACATTTTAGTTAATTCTAATGAAAACACATTGATTTTTGTCATTTGTATTTGAAACAACATTGTCATATGTCTTTTCTTGGATCTAAATAACACGAAACCTCGCTCTATGATTTGAAGTTAAAATCCTCAAATATGGTAATATAGTAACTTTTTTCACGTTATTTATGTAGTGTGATTTTACGTATATATATTAGTTTTTACCAATATTTCGATACTACTTCATGTTTTCTCACGATATGTGATTTGGCCTTCAAATCTCAGAATTTCGTAAATTTTGCATTTTTAAGCAAGTTTTCTTGCATTTTGTTTTGTACTAAAAATCATCGAATTTAGCAATATTTTGACCTTTATCATCCCTTTTCCTTTATGTGATTTAAACAAAATATCATCGAATTAGGCAATATTTTGCCGTTTTTCCACGTTTTTGTGAATTTTCAGTTTATTGTTATTATCTCATTAAATATACATGAAAAATTATGCAAACACATAATTGATCAGAAATAACCTTAAATACTTCATTTTCAATCATCTATTTGTTTCTCGTTAAAATACCGAGTATGATATTTAAAAGGGGAGAAGTTCTGTTTTTATTGCATATATCGACGTTTCAGCCGGATTAGAGCGGTTTTACGTGTACATCTTCCATCGGTAATATAAACGGAAAATCAGGAACATTTTAGTTAATTCTAATGAAAACACATTGATTTTTATCATTTGTATTTGAAACAACATTGGCATATGTCTATTCTTTGATCTAAATAATACGAAACCTCGCTCTATGATTTGAAGTTAAAATCCTCAAATATGGTAATATAGTGACTTTTTTCACGTTATTCATGTAGTCTGGTTTTACATATATATATATTCGTTTTTACCAATATTTCGATACTACTTCATGTTTTTTCACGATATGTGATTTGGCCTTCAAATTTCATAATTTCGCAAATTTTGCATTTTTAAGCAAGTTTTCTTGCATTTTGTTTTGTACTAAAAATCATCGAATTTAGCAATATTTTGACCTATCATCCACTTTTCCTTTATGTGATTTAAACAAAATATCATCGAATTAGGCCGTGTTTCCACGTTTTTGTGAATTTTCAGTTTATTGTTATTAATTAATTAAATATACGATAAAAAATATGCAAACACATAATTGACCAGAAAATAACCTTAAATACTTCATTTTTAATCATCTATTTGTTTCTCGTTAAAATACTGAGTAAGATATTGAAAAGGGGAGAAGTTCTGTTTTTATTGCATATATCGACGTTTCAGCCGGATTAGAACTGTTTTACGTGTACATCTTTCATCGGTAATATGAACCGAAAATCAGGAACATTTTAGTTAATTCTAATGAAAACACATTGATTTTTATCATTTGTATTTGAAACAACAATGTCATATGTCTTTTCTTTGATCTAAATATTACGAAACCTCGCTCTATGATTTGAAGTTAAAATCCTCAAATATGGTAATATAGTGACTTTTTCACGTTATTCATGTAGTCTGATTTTACGTATATATATTCGTTTTTACCAATATTTCGATACTACTTCATGTTTTCTCACGATATATGATTTGGCCTTCAAATCTCAGAATTTCGGGAATTTTTCATTTTTAAGCAAGTTTTCTTGCATTTTTTTTGTACTAAAAATCATCGAATTTAGCAATATTTTGACCATTATCATCCCCTGTTCCTTTATGTGATTTAAACAAAATATCATCGAATTAGGCCGTTTTTCCAAGTTTTGTGAAATTTCAGTTTATTGTTATTAATTCATTAAATATACGATAAAAATTATGCAAACACATAAGTGATCAGAAAATAACCTTAAATACTTCATTTTCAATCATCTATTTGCTTCTCGTTAAAATACTGAGTAATGTATTGGAAACGGGAGAAGTTCTGTTTTTATTGCATATATCGACGTTTCAGCCGGATTAGAGCGGTTTTACGTGTACATCTTCCATCGGTAATATAAACGGAAAATCAGGAACATTTTAGTTAATTCTAATGAAAACACATTGATTTTTATCATTTGAATTTGAGGAAAGGGGAGAAGTTCGGTTTTTATTGCATATATCGACGTTTCCGCCGGATTAGAGCGGTTTTACGTGTACATCTTCCATCGGTAATATAAACGAAAAATCAGGAACATTTTAGTTAATTCTAATGAAAACACATTGATTTTTGTCATTTGTATTTGAAAGAACATTGTCATATGTCTTTTCTTGGATCTAAATAACACGAAACCTCGCTCTATGATTTGAAGTTAAAATCCTCAAATATGGTAATATAGTAACTTTTTTCACGTTATTCATGTAGTGTGATTTTACGTATATATATTCGTTTTTACCAATATTTCGATACTACTTCATGTTTTCTCACGATATGTGATTTGGCCTTCAAATCTCAGAATTTCGTAAATTTTGCATTTTTAAGCAAGTTTTCTTGCATTTTGTTTTGTACTAAAAATCATCGAATTTAGCAATATTTTGACCTTTATCATCCCCTTTTCCTTTATGTGATTTAAACAAAATATCATCGAATTAGGCAATATTTTGCCGTTTTTCCACGTTTTTGTGAATTTTCAGTTGATTGTTATTATCTCATTAAATATACATGAAAAATTATGCAAACACATAATTGATCAGAAATAACCTTAAATACTTCATTTTCAATCATCTATTTGTTTCTCGTTAAAATACCGAGTATGATATTTAAAAGGGGAGAAGTTCTGTTTTTATTGCATATATCGACGTTTCAGCCGGATTAGAGCGGTTTTACGTGTACATCTTCCATCGGTAATATAAACGGAAAATCAGGAACATTTTAGTTAATTCTAATGAAAACACATTGATTTTTATCATTTGTATTTGAAACAACATTGGCATATGTCTATTCTTTGATCTAAATAATACGAAACCTCGCTCTATGATTTGAAGTTAAAATCCTCAAATATGGTAATATAGTGACTTTTTTCACGTTATTCATGTAGTCTGGTTTTACATATATATATATTCGTTTTTACCAATATTTCGATACTACTTCATGTTTTTTCACGATATGTGATTTGGCCTTCAAATTTCATAATTTCGCAAATTTTGCATTTTTAAGCAAGTTTTCTTGCATTTTGTTTTGTACTAAAAATCATCGAATTTAGCAATATTTTGACCTATCATCCACTTTTCCTTTATGTGATTTAAACAAAATATCATCGAATTAGGCCGTGTTTCCACGTTTTTGTGAATTTTCAGTTTATTGTTATTAATTAATTAAATATACGATAAAAAATATGCAAACACATAATTGACCAGAAAATAACCTTAAATACTTCATTTTTAATCATCTATTTGTTTCTCGTTAAAATACTGAGTAAGATATTGAAAAGGGGAGAAGTTCTGTTTTTATTGCATCTATCGACGTTTCAGCCGGATTAGAACTGTTTTACGTGTACATCTTTCATCGGTAATATGAACCGAAAATCAGGAACATTTTAGTTAATTCTAATGAAAACACATTGATTTTTATCATTTGTATTTGAAACAACAATGTCATATGTCTTTTCTTTGATCTAAATATTACGAAACCTCGCTCTATGATTTGAAGTTAAAATCCTCAAATATGGTAATATAGTGACTTTTTCACGTTATTCATGTAGTCTGATTTTACGTATATATATTCGTTTTTACCAATATTTCGATACTACTTCATGTTTTCTCACGATATATGATTTGGCCTTCAAATCTCAGAATTTCGGGAATTTTTCATTTTTAAGCAAGTTTTCTTGCATTTTTTTTGTACTAAAAATCATCGAATTTAGCAATATTTTGACCATTATCATCCCCTTTTCCTTTATGTGATTTAAACAAAATATCATCGAATTAGGCAATATTTTGCCGTTTTTCCACGTTTTTGTGAATTTTCAGTTTATTGTTATTATCTCATTAAATATACATGAAAAATTATGCAAACACATAATTGATCAGAAATAACCTTAAATACTTCATTTTCAATCATCTATTTGTTTCTCGTTAAAATACCGAGTATGATATTTAAAAGGGGAGAAGTTCTGTTTTTATTGCATATATCGACGTTTCAGCCGGATTAGAGCGGTTTTACGTGTACATCTTCCATCGGTAATATAAACGGAAAATCAGGAACATTTTAGTTAATTCTAATGAAAACACATTGATTTTTATCATTTGTATTTGAAACAACATTGGCATATGTCTATTCTTTGATCTAAATAATACGAAACCTCGCTCTATGATTTGAAGTTAAAAACCTCAAATATGGTAATATAGTGACTTTTTTCACGTTATTCATGTAGTCTGGTTTTACGTATATATATTCGTTTTTACCAATATTTCGATACTACTTCATGTTTTTTCACGATATGTGATTTGGCCTTCAAATTTCATAATTTCGCAAATTTTGCATTTTTAAGCAAGTTTTCTTGCATTTTGTTTTGTACTAAAAATCATCGAATTTAGCAATATTTTGACCTCTATCATCCACTTTTCCTTTATGTGATTTAAACAAAATATCATCGAATTAGGCCGTTTTTCCACGTTTTTGTGAATTTTCAGTTTATTGTTATTAATTAATTAAATATACGATAAAAAATATGCAAACACATAATTGACCAGAAAATAACCTTAAATACTTCATTTTTAATCATCTATTTGTTTCTCGTTAAAATACTGAGTAAGATATTGAAAAGGGGAGAAGTTCTGTTTTTATTGCATATATCGACGTTTCAGCCGGATTAGAACTGTTTTACGTGTACATCTTCCATCGGTAATATGAACCGAAAATCAGGAACATTTTAGTTAATTCTAATGAAAACACATTGATTTTTATCATTTGTATTTGAAACAACAATGTCATATGTCTTTTCTTTGATCTAAATATTACGAAACCTCGCTCTATGATTTGAAGTTAAAATCCTCAAATATGGTAATATAGTGACTTTTTCACGTTATTCATGTAGTCTGATTTTACGTATATATATTCGTTTTTACCAATATTTCGATACTACTTCATGTTTTCTCACGATATATGATTTGGCCTTCAAATCTCAGAATTTCGGGAATTTTTCATTTTTAAGCAAGTTTTCTTGCATTTTTTTTGTACTAAAAATCATCGAATTTAGCAATATTTTGACCATTATCATCCCCTGTTCCTTTATGTGATTTAAACAAAATATCATCGAATTAGGCCGTTTTTCCAAGTTTTTGTGAAATTTCAGTTTATTGTTATTAATTCATTAAATATACGATAAAAATTATGCAAACACATAAGTGATCAGAAAATAACCTTAAATACTTCATTTTCAATCATCTATTTGTTTCTCGTTAAAATACCGAGTATGATATTTAAAAGGGGAGAAGTTCTGTTTTTATTGCATATATCGACGTTTCAGCCGGATTAGAGCAGTTTACGTGTACATCTTCCATCGGTAATATAAACGGAAAATCAGGAACATTTTAGTTAATTCTAATGAAAACACATTGATTTTTGTCATTTGTATTTGAAACAACATTGTCATATGTCTTTTCTTGGATCTAAATAACACGAAACCTCGCTCTATGATTTGAAGTTAAAATCCTCAAATATGGTAATATAGTGACTTTTTTCACGTTATTTATGTAGTGTGATTTTACGTATATATATTCGTTTTTACCAATATTTCGATACTACTTCATGTTTTCTCACTATATGTGATTTGGCCTTCAAATCTCAGAATTTCGTAAATTTTGCATTTTTAAGCAAGTTTTCTTGCATTTTGTTTTGTACTAAAAATCATCGAATTTAGCAGTATTTTGACCTTTATCATCCCCTTTTCCTTTATGTGATTTAAACAAAATATCATCGAATTAGGCAATATTTTGCCGTTTTTCCACGTTTTTGTGAATTTTCAGTTTATTGTTATTATCTCATTAAATATACATGAAAAATTATGCAAACACATAATTGATCAGAAATAACCTTAAATACTTCATTTTCAATCATCTATTTGTTTCTCGTTAAAATACCGAGTATGATATTTAAAAGGGGAGAAGTTCTGTTTTTATTGCATATATCGACGTTTCATCCGGATTAGAGCGGTTTTACGTGTACATCTTCCATCGGTAATATAAACGGAAAATCAGGAACATTTTAGTTAATTCTAATGAAAACACATTGATTTTTATCATTTGTATTTGAAACAACATTGGCATATGTCTATTCTTTGATCTAAATAATACGAAACTATAATAATAACTAAAAAACTATTATAAAACTATAATAAATACGAAAAATAATACGAAATAATACTCTATGATTTGAAGTTAAAATCCTCAAATATGGTAATATAGTGACTTTTTTCACGTTATTCATGTAGTCTGGTTTTACGTATATATATATTCGTTTTTACCAATATTTCGATACTACTTCATGTTTTTTCACGATATGTGATTTGGCCTTCAAATTTCATAATTTCGCAAATTTTGCATTTTTAAGCAAGTTTTCTTGCATTTTGTTTTGTACTAAAAATCATCGAATTTAGCAATATTTTGACCTATCATCCACTTTTCCTTTATGTGATTTAAACAAAATATCATCGAATTAGGCCGTTTTTCCACGTTTTTGTGAATTTTCAGTTTATTGTTATTAATTAATTAAATATACGATAAAAAATATGCAAACACATAATTGACCAGAAAATAACCTTAAATACTTCATTTTTAATCATCTATTTGTTTCTCGTTAAAATACTGAGTAAGATATTGAAAAGGGGAGAAGTTCTGTTTTTATTGCATATATCGACGTTTCAGCCGGATTAGAACTGTTTTACGTGTACATCTTTCATCGGTAATATGAACCGAAAATCAGGAACATTTTAGTTAATTCTAATGAAAACACATTGATTTTTATCATTTGTATTTGAAACAACAATGTCATATGTCTTTTCTTTGATCTAAATATTACGAAACCTCGCTCTATGATTTGAAGTTAAAATCCTCAAATATGGTAATATAGTGACTTTTTCACGTTATTCATGTAGTCTGATTTTACGTATATATATTCGTTTTTACCAATATTTCGATACTACTTCATGTTTTCTCACGATATATGATTTGGCCTTCAAATCTCAGAATTTCGGGAATTTTTCATTTTTAAGCAAGTTTTCTTGCATTTTTTTTGTACTAAAAATCATCGAATTTAGCAATATTTTGACCATTATCATCCCCTGTTCCTTTATGTGATTTAAACAAAATATCATCGAATTAGGCCGTTTTTCCAAGTTTTTGTGAAATTTCAGTTTATTGTTATTAATTCATTAAATATACGATAAAAATTATGCAAACACATAAGTGATCAGAAAATAACCTTAAATACTTCATTTTCAATCATCTATTTGCTTCTCGTTAAAATACTGAGTAATGTATTGGAAACGGGAGAAGTTCTGTTTTTATTGCATATATCGACGTTTCAGCCGGATTAGAGCGGTTTTACGTGTACATCTTCCATCGGTAATATAAACGGAAAATCAGGAACATTTTAGTTAATTCTAATGAAAACACATTTATTTTTATCATTTGAATTTGAGGAAAGGGGAGAAGTTCGGTTTTTATTGCATATATCGACGTTTCCGCCGGATTAGAGCGGTTTTACGTGTACATCTTCCATCGGTAATATAAACGAAAAATCAGGAACATTTTAGTTAATTCTAATAAAAACACATTGATTTTTGTCATTTGTATTTGAAACAACATTGTCATATGTCTTTCCTTGGATCTAAATAACACGAAACCTCGCTCTATGATTTGAAGTTAAAATCCTCAAATATGGTAATATAGTAACTTTTTTCACGTTATTCATGTAGTGTGATTTTACGTATATATATTCGTTTTTACCAATATTTCGATACTACTTCATGTTTTCTCACGATATGTGATTTGGCCTTCAAATCTCAGAATTTCGTAAATTTTGCATTTTTAAACAAGTTTTCTTGCATTTTGTTTTGTACTAAAAATCATCGAATTTAGCAATATTTTGACCTTTATCATCCCCTTTTCCTTTATGTGATTTAAACAAAATATCATCGAATTAGGCAATATTTTGCCGTTTTTCCACGTTTTTGTGAATTTTCAGTTGATTGTTATTATCTCATTAAATATACATGAAAAATTATGCAAACACATAATTGATCAGAAATAACCTTAAATACTTCATTTTCAATCATCTATTTGTTTCTCGTTAAAATACCGAGTATGATATTTAAAAGGGGAGAAGTTCTGTTTTTATTGCATATATCGACGTTTCAGCCGGATTAGAGCGGTTTTACGTGTACATCTTCCATCGGTAATATAAACGGAAAATCAGGAACATTTTAGTTAATTCTAATGAAAACACATTGATTTTTATCATTTGTATTTGAAACAACATTGGCATATGTCTATTCTTTGATCTAAATAATACGAAACCTCGCTCTATGATTTGAAGTTAAAATCCTCAAATATGGTAATATAGTGACTTTTTTCACGTTATTCATGTAGTCTGGTTTTACGTATATATATATTCGTTTTTACCAATATTTCGATACTACTTCATGTTTTCTCACGATATATGATTTGGCCTTTAAATCTCAGAATTTCGGGAATTTTTCATTTTTAAGCAAGTTTTCTTGCATTTTTTTTGTACTAAAAATCATCGAATTTAGCAATATTTTGACCATTATCATCCCCTGTTCCTTTATGTGATTTAAACAAAATATCATCGAATTAGGCCGTTTTTCCAAGTATTTGTGAAATTTCAGTTTATTGTTATTAATTCATTAAATATACGATAAAAATTATGCAAACACATAAGTGATCAGAAAATAACCTTAAATACTTCATTTTCAATCATCTATTTGTTTCTCGTTAAAATACTGAGTAATGTATTGGAAAGGGGAGAAGTTCTGTTTTTATTGCATATATCGACGTTTCAGCCGGATAAGAGCGGTTTTACGTGTACATCTTCCATCGGTAATATAAACGGAAAATCAGGAACATTTTAGTTAATTCTAATGAAAACACATTGATTTTTATCATTTGAATTTGAGGAAAGGGGAGAAGTTCGGTTTTTATTGCATATATCGACGTTTCCGCCGGATTAGAGCGGTTTTACGTGTACATCTTCCATCGGTAATATAAACGAAAAATCAGGAACATTTTAGTTAATTCTAATGAAAACACATTGATTTTTGTCATTTGTATTTGAAACAACATTGTCATATGTCTTTTCTTGGATCTAAATAACACGAAACCTCGCTCTATGATTTGAAGTTAAAATCCTCAAATATGGTAATATAGTAACTTTTTTCACGTTATTTATGTAGTGTGATTTTACGTATATATATTAGTTTTTACCAATATTTCGATACTACTTCATGTTTTCTCACGATATGTGATTTGGCCTTCAAATCTCAGAATTTCGTAAATTTTGCATTTTTAAGCAAGTTTTCTTGCATTTTGTTTTGTACTAAAAATCATCGAATTTAGCAATATTTTGACCTTTATCATCCCCTTTTCCTTTATGTGATTTAAACAAAATATCATCGAATTAGGCAATATTTTGCCGTTTTTCCAAATTTTTGTGAATTTTCAGTTGATTGTTATTATCTCATTAAATATACATGAAAAATTATGCAAACACATAATTGATCAGAAATAACCTTAAATACTTCATTTTCAATCATCTATTTGTTTCTCGTTAAAATACCGAGTATGATATTTAAAAGGGGAGAAGTTCTGTTTTTATTGCATATATCGACGTTTCAGCCGGATTAGAGCGGTTTTACGTGTACATCTTCCATCGGTAATATAAACGGAAAATCAGGAACATTTTAGTTAATTCTAATGAAAACACATTGATTTTTATCATTTGTATTTGAAACAACATTGGCATATGTCTATTCTTTGATCTAAATAATACGAAACCTCGCTCTATGATTTGAAGTTAAAAACCTCAAATATGGTAATATAGTGACTTTTTTCACGTTATTCATGTAGTCTGGTTTTACGTATATATATTCGTTTTTACCAATATTTCGATACTACTTCATGTTTTTTCACGATATGTGATTTGGCCTTCAAATTTCATAATTTCGCAAATTTTGCATTTTTAAGCAAGTTTTCTTGCATTTTGTTTTGTACTAAAAATCATCGAATTTAGCAATATTTTGACCTCTATCATCCACTTTTCCTTTATGTGATTTAAACAAAATATCATCGAATTAGGCCGTTTTTCCACGTTTTTGTGAATTTTCAGTTTATTGTTATTAATTAATTAAATATACGAAAAAAAATATGCAAACACATAATTGACCAGAAAATAACCTTAAATACTTCATTTTTAATCATCTATTTGTTTCTCGTTAAAATACTGAGTAAGATATTGAAAAGGGGAGAAGTTCTGTTTTTATTGCATATATCGACGTTTCAGCCGGATTAGAACTGTTTTACGTGTACATCTTCCATCGGTAATATGAACCGAAAATCAGGAACATTTTAGTTAATTCTAATGAAAACACATTGATTTTTATCATTTGTATTTGAAACAACAATGTCATATGTCTTTTCTTTGATCTAAATATTACGAAACCTCGCTCTATGATTTGAAGTTAAAATCCTCAAATATGGTAATATAGTGACTTTTTCACGTTATTCATGTAGTCTGATTTTACGTATATATATTCGTTTTTACCAATATTTCGATACTACTTCATGTTTTCTCACGATATATGATTTGGCCTTCAAATCTCAGAATTTCGGGAATTTTTCATTTTTAAGCAAGTTTTCTTGCATTTTTTTTGTACTAAAAATCATCGAATTTAGCAATATTTTGACCATTATCATCCCCTGTTCCTTTATGTGATTTAAACAAAATATCATCGAATTAGGCCGTTTTTCCAAGTTTTTGTGAAATTTCAGTTTATTGTTATTAATTCATTAAATATACGATAAAAATTATGCAAACACATAAGTGATCAGAAAATAACCTTAAATACTTCATTTTCAATCATCTATTTGTTTCTCGTTAAAATACCGAGTATGATATTTAAAAGGGGAGAAGTTCTGTTTTTATTGCATATATCGACGTTTCAGCCGGATTAGAGCAGTTTACGTGTACATCTTCCATCGGTAATATAAACGGAAAATCAGGAACATTTTAGTTAATTCTAATGAAAACACATTGATTTTTGTCATTTGTATTTGAAACAACATTGTCATATGTCTTTTCTTGGATCTAAATAACACGAAACCTCGCTCTATGATTTGAAGTTAAAATCCTCAAATATGGTAATATAGTGACTTTTTTCACGTTATTTATGTAGTGTGATTTTACGTATATATATTCGTTTTTACCAATATTTCGATACTACTTCATGTTTTCTCACTATATGTGATTTGGCCTTCAAATCTCAGAATTTCGTAAATTTTGCATTTTTAAGCAAGTTTTCTTGCATTTTGTTTTGTACTAAAAATCATCGAATTTAGCAGTATTTTGACCTTTATCATCCCCTTTTCCTTTATGTGATTTAAACAAAATATCATCGAATTAGGCAATATTTTGCCGTTTTTCCACGTTTTTGTGAATTTTCAGTTTATTGTTATTATCTCATTAAATATACATGAAAAATTATGCAAACACATAATTGATCAGAAATAACCTTAAATACTTCATTTTCAATCATCTATTTGTTTCTCGTTAAAATACCGAGTATGATATTTAAAAGGGGAGAAGTTCTGTTTTTATTGCATATATCGACGTTTCATCCGGATTAGAGCGGTTTTACGTGTACATCTTCCATCGGTAATATAAACGGAAAATCAGGAACATTTTAGTTAATTCTAATGAAAACACATTGATTTTTATCATTTGTATTTGAAACAACATTGGCATATGTCTATTCTTTGATCTAAATAATACGAAACTATAATAATAACTAAAAAACTATTATAAAACTATAATAAATACGAAAAATAATACGAAATAATACTCTATGATTTGAAGTTAAAATCCTCAAATATGGTAATATAGTGACTTTTTTCACGTTATTCATGTAGTCTGGTTTTACGTATATATATTCGTTTTTACCAATATTTCGATACTACTTCATGTTTTTTCACGATATGTGATTTGGCCTTCAAATTTCATAATTTCGCAAATTTTGCATTTTTAAGCAAGTTTTCTTGCATTTTGTTTTGTACTAAAAATCATCGAATTTAGCAATATTTTGACCTATCATCCACTTTTCCTTTATGTGATTTAAACAAAATATCATCGAATTAGGCCGTTTTTCCACGTTTTTGTGAATTTTCAGTTTATTGTTATTAATTAATTAAATATACGATAAAAAATATGCAAACACATAATTGACCAGAAAATAACCTTAAATACTTCATTTTTAATCATCTATTTGTTTCTCGTTAAAATACTGAGTAAGATATTGAAAAGGGGAGAAGTTCTGTTTTTATTGCATATATCGACGTTTCAGCCGGATTAGAACTGTTTTACGTGTACATCTTTCATCGGTAATATGAACCGAAAATCAGGAACATTTTAGTTAATTCTAATGAAAACACATTGATTTTTATCATTTGTATTTGAAACAACAATGTCATATGTCTTTTCTTTGATCTAAATATTACGAAACCTCGCTCTATGATTTGAAGTTAAAATCCTCAAATATGGTAATATAGTGACTTTTTCACGTTATTCATGTAGTCTGATTTTACGTATATATATTCGTTTTTACCAATATTTCGATACTACTTCATGTTTTCTCACGATATATGATTTGGCCTTCAAATCTCAGAATTTCGGGAATTTTTCATTTTTAAGCAAGTTTTCTTGCATTTTTTTTGTACTAAAAATCATCGAATTTAGCAATATTTTGACCATTATCATCCCCTGTTCCTTTATGTGATTTAAACAAAATATCATCGAATTAGGCCGTTTTTCCAAGTTTTTGTGAAATTTCAGTTTATTGTTATTAATTCATTAAATATACGATAAAAATTATGCAAACACATAAGTGATCAGAAAATAACCTTAAATACTTCATTTTCAATCATCTATTTGCTTCTCGTTAAAATACTGAGTAATGTATTGGAAACGGGAGAAGTTCTGTTTTTATTGCATATATCGACGTTTCAGCCGGATTAGAGCGGTTTTACGTGTACATCTTCCATCGGTAATATAAACGGAAAATCAGGAACATTTTAGTTAATTCTAATGAAAACACATTTATTTTTATCATTTGAATTTGAGGAAAGGGGAGAAGTTCGGTTTTTATTGCATATATCGACGTTTCCGCCGGATTAGAGCGGTTTTACGTGTACATCTTCCATCGGTAATATAAACGAAAAATCAGGAACATTTTAGTTAATTCTAATAAAAACACATTGATTTTTGTCATTTGTATTTGAAACAACATTGTCATATGTCTTTCCTTGGATCTAAATAACACGAAACCTCGCTCTATGATTTGAAGTTAAAATCCTCAAATATGGTAATATAGTAACTTTTTTCACGTTATTCATGTAGTGTGATTTTACGTATATATATTCGTTTTTACCAATATTTCGATACTACTTCATGTTTTCTCACGATATGTGATTTGGCCTTCAAATCTCAGAATTTCGTAAATTTTGCATTTTTAAACAAGTTTTCTTGCATTTTGTTTTGTACTAAAAATCATCGAATTTAGCAATATTTTGACCTTTATCATCCCCTTTTCCTTTATGTGATTTAAACAAAATATCATCGAATTAGGCAATATTTTGCCGTTTTTCCACGTTTTTGTGAATTTTCAGTTGATTGTTATTATCTCATTAAATATACATGAAAAATTATGCAAACACATAATTGATCAGAAATAACCTTAAATACTTCATTTTCAATCATCTATTTGTTTCTCGTTAAAATACCGAGTATGATATTTAAAAGGGGAGAAGTTCTGTTTTTATTGCATATATCGACGTTTCAGCCGGATTAGAGCGGTTTTACGTGTACATCTTCCATCGGTAATATAAACGGAAAATCAGGAACATTTTAGTTAATTCTAATGAAAACACATTGATTTTTATCATTTGTATTTGAAACAACATTGGCATATGTCTATTCTTTGATCTAAATAATACGAAACCTCGCTCTATGATTTGAAGTTAAAATCCTCAAATATGGTAATATAGTGACTTTTTTCACGTTATTCATGTAGTCTGGTTTTACGTATATATATATTCGTTTTTACCAATATTTCGATACTACTTCATGTTTTTTCACGATATGTGATTTGGCCTTCAAATTTCATAATTTCGCAAATTTTGCATTTTTAAGCAAGTTTTCTTGCATTTTGTTTTGTACTAAAAATCATCGAATTTAGCAATATTTTGACCTCTATCATCCACTTTTCCTTTATGTGATTTAAACAAAATATCATCGAATTAGGCCGTTTTTCCACGTTTTTGTGAATTTTCAGTTTATTGTTATTAATTAATTAAATATACGATAAAAAATATGCAAACACATAATTGACCAGAATATAACCTTAAATACTTCATTTTTAATCATCTATTTGTTTCTCTTTAAAATACTGAGTAAGATATTGAAAAGGGGAGAAGTTCTGTTTTTATTGCATATATCGACGTTTCAGCCGGATTAGAACTGTTTTACGTGTACATCTTCCATCGGTAATATGAACCGAAAATCAGGAACATTTTAGTTAATTCTAATGAAAACACATTGATTTTTATCATTTGTATTTGAAACAACAATGTCATATATCTTTTCTTTGATATAAATATTACGAAACCTCGCTCTATGATTTGAAGTTAGAATCCTCAAATATGGTAATATAGTGACTTTTTCACGTTATTCATGTAGTCTGATTTTACGTATATATATTCGTTTCTACCAATATTTCGATACTACTTCATGTTTTCTCACGATATATGATTTGGCCTTCAAATCTCAGAATTTCGGGAATTTTTCATTTTTAAGCAAGTTTTCTTGCATTTTTTTTGTACTAAAAATCATCGAATTTAGCAATATTTTGACCATTATCATCCCCTGTTCCTTTATGTGATTTAAACAAAATATCATCGAATTAGGCCGTTTTTCCAAGTTTTTGTGAAATTTCAGTTTATTGTTATTAATTCATTAAATATACGAAAAAAATTATGCAAACACATAAGTGATCAGAAAATAACCTTAAATACTTCATTTTCAATCATCTATTTGTTTCTCGTTAAAATACTGAGTAATGTATTGGAAAAGGGAGAAGTTCTGTTTTTATTGCATATATCGACGTTTCAGCCGGATTAGAGCGGTTTTACGTGTACATCTTCCATCGGTAATATAAACGGAAAATCAGGAACATTTTAGTTAATTCTAATGAAAACACATTGATTTTTATCATTTGAATTTGAGGAAAGGGGAGAAGTTCGGTTTTTATTGCATATATCGACGTTTCCGCCGGATTAGAGCGGTTTTACGTGTACATCTTCCATCGGTAATATAAACGAAAAATCAGGAACATTTTAGTTAATTCTAATGAAAACACATTTATTTTTATCATTTGAATTTGAGGAAAGGGGAGAAGTTCGGTTTTTATTGCATATATCGACGTTTCCGCCGGATTAGAGCGGTTTTACGTGTACATCTTCCATCGGTAATATAAACGAAAAATCAGGAACATTTTCGTTAATTCTAATGAAAACACATTGATTTTTGTCATTTGTATTTGAAACAACATTGTCATATGTCTTTCCTTGGATCTAAATAACACGAAACCTCGCTCTATGATTTGAAGTTAAAATCCTCAAATATGGTAATATAGTAACTTTTTTCACGTTATTCATGTAGTGTGATTTTACGTATATATATTCGTTTTTACCAATATTTCGATACTACTTCATGTTTTCTCACGATATGTGATTTGGCCTTCAAATCTCAGAATTTCGTAAATTTTGCATTTTTAAGCAAGTTTTCTTGCATTTTGTTTTGTACTAAAAATCATCGAATTTAGCAATATTTTGACCTTTATCATCCCCTTTTCCTTTATGTGATTTAAACAAAATATCATCGAATTAGGCAATATTTTGCCGTTTTTCCACGTTTTTGTGAATTTTCAGTTGATTGTTATTATCTCATTAAATATACATGAAAAATTATGCAAACACATAATTGATCAGAAATAACCTTAAATACTTCATTTTCAATCATCTATTTGTTTCTCGTTAAAATACCGAGTATGATATTTAAAAGGGGAGAAGTTCTGTTTTTATTGCATATATCGACGTTTCAGCCGGATTAGAGCGGTTTTACGTGTACATCTCCCATCGGTAATATAAACGGAAAATCAGGAACATTTTAGTTAATTCTAATGAAAACACATTGATTTTTATCATTTGTATTTGAAACAACATTGGCATATGTCTATTCTTTGATCTAAATAATACGAAACCTCGCTCTATGATTTGAAGTTAAAATCCTCAAATATGGTAATATAGTGACTTTTTTCACGTTATTCATGTAGTCTGGTTTTACGTATATATATATATTCGTTTTTACCAATATTTCGATACTACTTCATGTTTTTTCACGATATGTGATTTGGCCTTCAAATTTCACAATTTCGCAAATTTTGCATTTTTAAGCAAGTTTTCTTGCATTTTGTTTTGTACTAAAAATCATCGAATTTAGCAATATTTTGACCTCTATCATCCACTTTTCCTTTATGTGATTTAAACAAAATATCATCGAATTAGGCCGTTTTCCACGTTTTTGTGAATTTTCAGTTTATTGTTATTAATTAATTAAATATACGATAAAAAATATGCAAACACATAATTGACCAGAAAATAACCTTAAATACTTCATTTTTAATCATCTATTAATCATAATCATTAATCATCTATTCGTTTCTCGTTAAAATACTGAGTAAGATATTGAAAAGGGGAGAAGTTCTGTTTTTATTGCATATATCGACGTTTCAGCCGGATTAGAACTGTTTTACGTGTACATCTTCCATCGGTAATATGAACCGAAAATCAGGAACATTTTAGTTAATTCTAATGAAAACACATTGATTTTTATCATTTGTGTTTGAAACGACAATGTCATATGTCTTTTCTTTGATATAAATATTACGAAACCTCGCTCTATGATTTGAAGTTAAAATCCTCAAATATGGTAATATAGTGACTTTTTCACGTTATTCATGTAGTCTGATTTTACGTATATATATTCGTTTTTACCAATATTTCGATACTACTTCATGTTTTCTCACGATATATGATTTGGCCTTCAAATCTCAGAATTTCGGGAATTTTTCATTTTTAAGCAAGTTTTCTTGCATTTTTTTGTACTAAAAATCATCGAATTTAGCAATATTTTGACCATTATCATCCCCTGTTCCTTTATGTGATTTAAACAAAATATCATCGAATTAGGCCGTTTTTCCAAGTTTTTGTGAAATTTCAGTTTATTGTTATTAATTCATTAAATATACGATAAAAATTATGCAAACACATAAGTGATCAGAAAATAACCTTAAATACTTCATTTTCAATCATCTATTTGTTTCTCGTTAAAATACTGAGTAATGTATTAGAAACGGGAGAAGTTCTGTTTTTATTGCATATATCGACGTTTCAGCCGGATTAGAGCGGTTTTACGTGTACATCTTCCATCGGTAATATAAACGGAAAATCAGGAACATTTTAGTTAATTCTAATGAAAACACATTGATTTTTATCATTTGAATTTGAGGAAAGGGGAGAAGTTCGGTTTTTATTGCATATATCGACGTTTCCGCCGGATTAGAGCGGTTTTACGTGTACATCTTCCATCGGTAATATAAACGAAAAATCAGGAACATTTTAGTTAATTCTAATGAAAACACATTTATTTTTGTCATTTGTATTTGAAACAACATTGTCATATGTCTTTCCTTGGATCTAAATAACACGAAACCTCGCTCTATGATTTGAAGTTAAAATCCTCAAATATGGTAATATAGTAACTTTTTTCACGTTATTCATGTAGTGTGATTTTACGTATATATATTCGTTTTTACCAATATTTCGATACTACTTCATGTTTTCTCACGATATGTGATTTGGCCTTCAAATCTCAGAATTTCGTAAATTTTGCATTTTTAAGCAAGTTTTCTTGCATTTTGTTTTGTACTAAAAATCATCGAATTTAGCAATATTTTGACCTTTATCATCCCCTTTTCCTTTATGTGATTTAAACAAAATATCATCGAATTAGGCAATATTTTGCCGTTTTTCCACGTTTTTGTGAATTTTCAGTTTATTGTTATTATCTCATTAAATATACATGAAAAATTATGCAAACACATAATTGATCAGAAATAACCTTAAATACTTCATTTTCAATCATCTATTTGTTTCTCGGTAAAATACCGAGTATGATATTTAAAAGGGGAGAAGTTCTGTTTTTATTGCATATATCGACGTTTCAGCCGGATTAGAGCGGTTTTACGTGTACATCTTCCATCGGTAATATAAACGGAAAATCAGGAACATTTTAGTTAATTCTAATGAAAACACATTGATTTTTATCATTTGTATTTGAAACAACATTGGCATATGTCTATTCTTTGATCTAAATAATACGAAACCTCGCTCTATGATTTGAAGTTAAAATCCTCAAATATGGTAATATAGTGACTTTTTTCACGTTATTCATGTAGTCTGGTTTTACGTATATATATATTCGTTTTTACCAATATTTCGATACTACTTCATGTTTTTTCACGATATGTGATTTGGCCTTCAAATATCATAATTTCGCAAATTTTGCATTTTTAAGCAAGTTTTCTTGCATTTTGTTTTGTACTAAAAATCATCGAATTTAGCAATATTTTGACCTCTATCATCCACTTTTCCTTTATGTGATTTAAACAAAATATCATCGAATTAGGCCGTTTCTCCACGTTTTTGTGAATTTTCAGTTTATTGTTATTAACTAATTAAATATACGATAAAAAATATGCAAACACATAATTGACCAGAAAATAACCTTAAATACTTCATTTTTAATCATCTATATGTTTCTCTTTAAAATACTGAGTAAGATATTGAAAAGGGGAGAAGTTCTGTTTTTATTGCATATATCGACGTTTCAGCCGGATTAGAACTGTTTTACGTGTACATCTTCCATCGGTAATATGAACCGAAAATCAGAAACATTTTAGTTAATTCTAATGAAAACACATTGATTTTTATCATTTGTATTTGAAACAACAATGTCATATGTCTTTTCTTTGATATAAATATTACGAAACCTCGCTCTATGATTTGAAGTTAAAATCCTCAAATATGGTAATATAGTGACTTTTTCACGTTATTCATGTAGTCTGATTTTACGTATATATATTCGTTTTTACCAATATTTCGATACTACTTCATGTTTTCTCACGATATATGATTTGGCCTTCAAATCTCAGAATTTCGGGAATTTTTCATTTTTAAGCAAGTTTTCTTGCATTTTTTTGTACTAAAAATCATCGAATTTAGCAATATTTTGACCATTATCATCCCCTGTTCCTTTATGTGATTTAAACAAAATATCATCGAATTAGGCCGTTTTTCCAAGTTTTTGTGAAATTTCAGTTTATTGTTATTAATTCATTAAATATACGATAAAAATTATGCAAACACATAAGTGATCAGAAAATAACCTTAAATACTTCATTTTCAATCATCTATTTGTTTCTCGTTAAAATACTGAGTAATGTATTAGAAACGGGAGAAGTTCTGTTTTTATTGCATATATCGACGTTTCAGCCGGATTAGAGCGGTTTTACGTGTACATCTTCCATCGGTAATATAAACGGAAAATCAGGAACATTTTAGTTAATTCTAATGAAAACACATTGATTTTTATCATTTGAATTTGAGGAAAGGGGAGAAGTTCGGTTTTTATTGCATATATCGACGTTTCCGCCGGATTAGAGCGGTTTTACGTGTACATCTTCCATCGGTAATATAAACGAAAAATCAGGAACATTTTAGTTAATTCTAATGAAAACACATTTATTTTTGTCATTTGTATTTGAAACAACATTGTCATATGTCTTTCCTTGGATCTAAATAACACGAAACCTCGCTCTATGATTTGAAGTTAAAATCCTCAAATATGGTAATATAGTAACTTTTTTCACGTTATTCATGTAGTGTGATTTTACGTATATATATTCGTTTTTACCAATATTTCGATACTACTTCATGTTTTCTCACGATATGTGATTTGGCCTTCAAATCTCAGAATTTCGTAAATTTTGCATTTTTAAGCAAGTTTTCTTGCATTTTGTTTTGTACTAAAAATCATCGAATTTAGCAATATTTTGACCTTTATCATCCCCTTTTCCTTTATGTGATTTAAACAAAATATCATCGAATTAGGCAATATTTTGCCGTTTTTCCACGTTTTTGTGAATTTTCAGTTTATTGTTATTATCTCATTAAATATACATGAAAAATTATGCAAACACATAATTGATCAGAAATAACCTTAAATACTTCATTTTCAATCATCTATTTGTTTCTCGTTAAATACCGAGTATGATATTTAAAAGGGGAGAAGTTCTGTTTTTATTGCATATATCGACGTTTCAGCCGGATTAGAGCGGTTTTACGTGTACATCTTCCATCGGTAATATAAACGGAAAATCAGGAACATTTTAGTTAATTCTAATGAAAACACATTGATTTTTATCATTTGTATTTGAAACAACATTGGCATATGTCTATTCTTTGATCTAAATAATACGAAACCTCGCTCTATGATTTGAAGTTAAAATCCTCAAATATGGTAATATAGTGACTTTTTTCACGTTATTCATGTAGTCTGGTTTTACGTATATATATATTCGTTTTTACCAATATTTCGATACTACTTCATGTTTTTTCACGATATGTGATTTGGCCTTCAAATTTCATAATTTCGCAAATTTTGCATTTTTAAGCAAGTTTTCTTGCATTTTGTTTTGTACTAAAAATCATCGAATTTAGCAATATTTTGACCTCTATCATCCACTTTTCCTTTATGTGATTTAAACAAAATATCATCGAATTAGGCCGTTTCTCCACGTTTTTGTGAATTTTCAGTTTATTGTTATTAACTAATTAAATATACGTTAAAAAATATGCAAACACATAATTGACCAGAAAATAACCTTAAATACTTCATTTTTAATCATCTATATGATTAGATGGAGATTAGATTAGATTACTCTTTAAAATACTGAGTAAGATATTGAAAAGGGGAGAAGTTCTGTTTTTATTGCATATATCGACGTTTCAGCCGGATTAGAACTGTTTTACGTGTACATCTTCCATCGGTAATATGAATCTAAAATCAGGAACATTTTAGTTAATTCTAATGAAAACACATTGATTTTTATCATTTGTATTTGAAACAACAATGTCATATGTCTTTTCTTTGATCTAAATATTACGAAACCTCGCTCTATGATTTGAAGTTAAAATCCTCAAATATGGTAATATAGTGACTTTTTCACGTTATTCATGTAGTCTGATTTTACGTATATATATTCGTTTTTACCAATATTTCGATACTACTTCATGTTTTCTCACGATATATGATTTGGCCTTCAAATCTCAGAATTTCGGGAATTTTTCATTTTTAAGCAAGTTTTCTTGCATTTTTTTTGTACTAAAAATCATCGAATTTAGCAATATTTTGACCATTATCATCCCCTGTTCCTTTATGTGATTTAAACAAAATATCATCGAATTAGGCCGTTTTTCCAAGTATTTGTGAAATTTCAGTTTATTGTTATTAATTCATTAAATATACGATAAAAATTATGCAAACACATAAGTGATCAGAAAATAACCTTAAATACTTCATTTTCAATCATCTATTTGTTTCTCGTTAAAATACTGAGTAATGTATTGGAAAGGGGAGAAGTTCTGTTTTTATTGCATATATCGACGTTTCAGCCGGATTAGAGCGGTTTTACGTGTACATCTTCCATCGGTAATATAAACGGAAAATCAGGAACATTTTAGTTAATTCTAATGAAAACACATTGATTTTTATCATTTGAATTTGAGGAAAGGGGAGAAGTTCGGTTTTTATTGCATATATCGACGTTTCCGCCGGATTAGAGCGGTTTTACGTGTACATCTTCCATCGGTAATATAAACGAAAAATCAGGAACATTTTAGTTAATTCTAATGAAAACACACTGATTTTTGTCATTTGTATTTGAAACAACATTGTCATATGTCTTTTCTTGGATCTAAATATTACGAAACCTCGCTCTATGATTTGAAGTTAAAATCCTCAAATATGGTAATATAGTGACTTTTTTCACGTTATTCATGTAGTCTGGTTTTACGTATATATATTCGTTTTTACCAATATTTCGATACTACTTCATCTTTTTTCACGATATGTGATTTGGCCTTCAAATTTCATAATTTCGCAAATTTTGCATTTTTAAGCAAGTTTTCTTGCATTTTGTTTTGTACTAAAAATCATCGAATTTAGCAATATTTTGACCTATCATCCACTTTTCCTTTATGTGATTTAAACAAAATATCATCGAATTAGGCCGTTTTTCCACGTTTTTGTGAATTTTCAGTTTATTGTTATTAATTAATTAAATATACGATAAAAAATATGCAAACACATAATTGACCAGAAAATAACCTTAAATACTTCATTTTTAATCATCTATTTGTTTCTCGTTAAAATACTGAGTAAGATATTGAAAAGGGGAGAAGTTCTGTTTTTATTGCATATATCGACGTTTCAGCCGGATTAGAACTGTTTTACGTGTACATCTTTCATCGGTATTATGAACCGAAAATCAGGAACATTTTAGTTAATTCTAATGAAAACACATTGATTTTTATCATTTGTATTTGAAACAACAATGTCATATGTCTTTTCTTTGATCTAAATATTACGAAACCTCGCTCTATGATTTGAAGTTAAAATCCTCAAATATGGTAATATAGTGACTTTTTCACGTTATTCATGTAGTCTGATTTTACGTATATATATTCGTTTTTACCAATATTTCGATACTACTTCATGTTTTCTCACGATATATGATTTGGCCTTCAAATCTCAGAATTTCGGGAATTTTTCATTTTTAAGCAAGTTTTCTTGCATTTTTTTGTACTAAAAATCATCGAATTTAGCAATATTTTGACCATTATCATCCCCTGTTCCTTTATGTGATTTAAACAAAATATCATTGAATTAGGCCGTTTTTCCAAGTATTTGTGAAATTTCAGTTTATTGTTATTAATTCATTAAATATACGATAAAAATTATGCAAACACATAAGTGATCAGAAAATAACCTTAAATACTTCATTTTCAATCATCTATTTGTTTCTCGTTAAAATACTGAGTAATGTATTGGAAAGAGGAGAAGTTCTGTTTTTATTGCATATATCGACGTTTCAGCCGGATTAGAGCGGTTTTACGTGTACATCTTCCATCGGTAATATAAACGGAAAATCAGGAACATTTTAGTTAATTCTAATGAAAACACATTGATTTTTATCATTTGAATTTGAGGAAAGGGGAGAAGTTCGGTTTTTATTGCATATATCGACGTTTCCGCCGGATTAGAGCGGTTTTACGTGTACATCTTCCATCGGTAATATAAACGAAAAATCAGGAACATTTTAGTTAATTCTAATGAAAACACATTGATTTTTGTCATTTGTATTTGAAACAACATTGTCATATGTCTTTCCTTGGATCTAAATAACACGAAACCTCGCTCTATGATTTGAAGTTAAAATCCTCAAATATGGTAATATAGTGACTTTTTTCACGTTATTTATATAGTGTGATTTTACGTATATATATTCGTTTTTACCAATATTTCGATACTACTTCATGTTTTCTCACGATATGTGATTTGGCCTTCAAATCTCAGAATTTCGTAAATTTTACATTTTTAAGCAAGTTTTCTTGCATTTTGTTTTGTACTAAAAATCATCGAATTTAGCAATATTTTGACCTTTATCATCCCCTTTTCCTTTATGTGATTTAAACAAAATATCATCGAATTAGGCAATATTTTGCCGTTTTTCTACGTTTTTGTGAATTTTCAGTTTATTGTTATTATCTCATTAAATATACATGAAAAATTATGCAAACACATAATTGATCAGAAATAACCTTAAATACTTCATTTTCAATCATCTATTTGTTTCTCGTTAAATACCGAGTATGATATTTAAAAGGGGAGAAGTTCTGTTTTTATTGCATATATCGACGTTTCAGCCGGATTAGAGCGGTTTTACGTGTACATCTTCCATCGGTAATATAAACGGAAAATCAGGAACATTTTAGTTAATTCTAATGAAAACACATTGATTTTTATCATTTGTATTTGAAACAACATTGGCATATGTCTATTCTTTGATCTAAATAATACGAAACCTCGCTCTATGATTTGAAGTTAAAATCCTCAAATATGGTAATATAGTGACTTTTTTCACGTTATTCATGTAGTCTGGTTTTACGTATATATATATTCGTTTTTACCAATATTTCTATACTACTTCATGTTTTTTCACGATATGTGATTTGGCCTTCAAATTTCATAATTTCGCAAATTTTGCATTTTTAAGCAAGTTTTCTTGCATTTTGTTTTGTACTAAAAATCATCGAATTTAGCAATATTTTGACCTCTATCATCCACTTTTCCTTTATGTGATTTAAACAAAATATCATCGAATTAGGCCGTTTCTCCACGTTTTTGTGAATTTTCAGTTTATTGTTATTAACTAATTAAATATACGTTAAAAAATATGCAAACACATAATTGACCAGAAAATAACCTTAAATACTTCATTTTTAATCATCTATATGATTAGATGGAGATTAGATTAGATTACTCTTTAAAATACTGAGTAAGATATTGAAAAGGGGAGAAGTTCTGTTTTTATTGCATATATCGACGTTTCAGCCGGATTAGAACTGTTTTACGTGTACATCTTCCATCGGTAATATGAATCTAAAATCAGGAACATTTTAGTTAATTCTAATGAAAACACATTGATTTTTATCATTTGTATTTGAAACAACAATGTCATATGTCTTTTCTTTGATCTAAATATTACGAAACCTCGCTCTATGATTTGAAGTTAAAATCCTCAAATATGGTAATATAGTGACTTTTTCACGTTATTCATGTAGTCTGATTTTACGTATATTTATTCGTTTTTACCAATATTTCGATACTACTTCATGTTTTCTCACGATATATGATTTGGCCTTCAAATCTCAGAATTTCGGGAATTTTCCATTTTTAAGCAAGTTTTCTTGCATTTTTTTTGTACTAAAAATCATCGAATTTAGCAATATTTTGACCATTATCATCCCCTGTTCCTTTATGTGATTTAAACAAAATATCATCGAATTAGGCCGTTTTTCCAAGTATTTGTGAAATTTCAGTTTATTGTTATTAATTCATTAAATATACGATAAAAATTATGCAAACACATAAGTGATCAGAAAATAACCTTAAATACTTCATTTTCAATCATCTATTTGTTTCTCGTTAAAATACTGAGTAATGTATTGGAAAGGGGAGAAGTTCTGTTTTTATTGCATATATCGACGTTTCAGCCGGATTAGAGCGGTTTTACGTGTACATCTTCCATCGGTAATATAAACGGAAAATCAGGAACATTTTAGTTAATTCTAATGAAAACACATTGATTTTTATCATTTGAATTTGAGGAAAGGGGAGAAGTTCGGTTTTTATTGCATATATCGACGTTTCCGCCGGATTAGAGCGGTTTTACGTGTACATCTTCCATCGGTAATATAAACGAAAAATCAGGAACATTTTAGTTAATTCTAATGAAAACACACTTATTTTTGTCATTTGTATTTGAAACAACATTGTCATATGTCTTTTCTTGGATCTAAATATTACGAAACCTCGCTCTATGATTTGAAGTTAAAATCCTCAAATATGGTAATATAGTGACTTTTTTCACGTTATTCATGTAGTCTGGTTTTACGTATATATATATTCGTTTTTACCAATATTTCGATACTACTTCATCTTTTTTCACGATATGTGATTTGGCCTTCAAATTTCATAATTTCGCAAATTTTGCATTTTTAAGCAAGTTTTCTTGCATTTTGTTTTGTACTAAAAATCATCGAATTTAGCAATATTTTGACCTATCATCCACTTTTCCTTTATGTGATTTAAACAAAATATCATCGAATTAGGCCGTTTTTCCACGTTTTTGTGAATTTTCAGTTTATTGTTATTAATTAATTAAATATACGATAAAAAATATGCAAACACATAATTGACCAGAAAATAACCTTAAATACTTCATTTTTAATCATCTATTTGTTTCTCGTTAAAATACTGAGTAAGATATTGAAAAGGGGAGAAGTTCTGTTTTTATTGCATATATCGACGTTTCAGCCGGATTAGAACTGTTTTACGTGTACATCTTTCATCGGTAATATGAACCGAAAATCAGGAACATTTTAGTTAATTCTAATGAAAACACATTGATTTTTATCATTTGTCTTTGAAACAACAATGTCATATGTCTTTTCTTTGATCTAAATATTACGAAACCTCGCTCTATGATTTGAAGTTAAAATCCTCAAATATGGTAATATAGTGACTTTTTCACGTTATTCATGTAGTCTGATTTTACGTATATATATTCGTTTTTACCAATATTTCGATACTACATCATGTTTTCTCACGATATATGATTTGGCCTTCAAATCTCGGAATTTCGGGAATTTTTCATTTTTAAGCAAGTTTTCTTGCATTTTTTTTGTACTAAAAATCATCGAATTTAGCAATATTTTGACCATTATCATCCCCTGTTCCTTTATGTGATTTAAACAAAATATCATCGAATTAGGCCGTTTTTCCAAGTTTTTGTGAAATTTCAGTTTATTGTTATTAATTCATTAAATATACGAAAAAATTATGCAAACACATAAGTGATCAGAAAATAACCTTAAATACTTCATTTTCAATCATCTATTTGTTTCTCGTTAAAATACTGAGTAATGTATTAGAAACGGGAGAAGTTCTGTTTTTATTGCATATATCGACGTTTCAGCCGGATTAGAGCGGTTTTACGTGTACATCTTCCATCGGTAATATAAACGGAAAATCAGGAACATTTTAGTTAATTCTAATGAAAACACATTGATTTTTATCATTTGAATTTGAGGAAAGGGGAGAAGTTCGGTTTTTATTGCATATATCGACGTTTCAGCCGGATTAGAGCGGTTTTACGTGTACATCTTCCATCGGTAATATAAACGAAAAATCAGGAACATTTTAGTTAATTCTAATGAAAACACATTTATTTTTGTCATTTGTATTTGAAACAACATTGTCATATGTCTTTCCTTGGATCTAAATAACACGAAACCTCGCTCTATGATTTGAAGTTAAAATCCTCAAATATGGTAATATAGTAACTTTTTTCACGTTATTCATGTAATGTGATTTTACGTATATATATTCGTTTTTTACCAATATTTCGATACTACTTCATGTTTTCTCACGATATGTGATTTGGCCTTCAAATCTCAGAATTTCGTAAATTTTGCATTTTTAAGCAAGTTTTCTTGCATTTTGTTTTGTACTAAAAATCATCGAATTTAGCAATATTTTGACCTTTATCATCCCCTTTTTTTATGTGATTTAAACAAAATATCATCGAATTAGGCAATATTTTGCCGTTTTTCCACGTTTTTGTGAATTTTCAGTTGATTGTTATTATCTCATTAAATATACATGAAAAATTATGCAAACACATAATTGATCAGAAATAACCTTAAATACTTCATTTTCAATCATCTATTTGTTTCTCGTTAAAATACCGAGTATGATATTTAAAAGGGGAGAAGTTCTGTTTTTATTGCATATATCGACGTTTCAGCCGGATTAGAGCGGTTTTACGTGTATATCTTCCATCGGTAATATAAACGGAAAATCAGGAACATTTTAGTTAATTCTAATGAAAACACATTGATTTTTATCATTTGTATTTGAAACAACATTGACATATGTCTATTCTTTGATCTAAATAATACGAAACCTCGCTCTATGATTTGAAGTTAAAATCCTCAAATATGGTAATATAGTGACTTTTTTCACGTTATTCATGTAGTCTGGTTTTACGTATATATATATATTCGTTTTTACCAATATTTCGATACTACTTCATGTTTTTTTCACGATATGTGATTTGGCCTTCAAATTTCATAATTTCGCAAATTTTGCATTTTTAAGCAAGTTTTCTTGCATTTTGTTTTATACTAAAAATCATCGAATTTAGCAATATTTTGACCTCTATCATCCACTTTTCCTTTATGTGATTTAAACAAAATATCATCGAATTAGGCCGTTTTCCACGTTTTTGTGAATTTTCAGTTTATTGTTATTAATTAATTAAATATACGATAAAAAATATGCAAACACATAATTGACCAGAAAATAACCTTAAATACTTCAGTTTTAATCATCTATTTGTTTCTCGTTAAAATACTGAGTAAGATATTGAAAAGGGGAGAAGTTCTGTTTTTATTGCATATATCGACGTTTCAGCCGGATTAGAACTGTTTTACGTGTACATCTTCCATCGGTAATATGAACCGAAAATCAGGAACATTTTAGTTAATTCTAATGAAAACACATTGATTTTTATCA